>NC_042617.1:9630862-9806619 GCF_901001135.1 Rhinatrema bivittatum | reverse complement strand
AGAGAGCTGCTGGAAGGCCCCACAGGAAGCGGGGAGAAGGAGCAGGCACGAGAGGGCCCCTGGAAGGCCCCACAGGAAGCGGGGAGAAGAGCAGGCAGGAGAGGGCCCTGGAAGGCCCCACAGGAAGCGGGGAGAAGGAGCAGGAGGGAGAGGGCCGCTGGAAGGCCCCACAGGAAGCGGGGAGAAGGAGCAGGAGGGAGAGGGCCGCTGGAAGGCCCCACAGGAAGCGGGGAGAAGGAGCAGGCACGAGAGGGCCCCTGGAAGGCCCCACAGGAAGCGGGGAGAAGGAACAGGTGGGAGAGGGCCGATGGAAGGCCCCACAGGAAGCGGGGAGAAGGAGCAGGCGGGAGGGCTGCTGGGAGTTCATATTGGAGACAGGGAAAGAAACAGAAACTTAGACAAGCACAGAAAAGTGCAGGGGTGGTCACAGCAGGGAGTAAGGAAGATTGGATGAGGAGGCAGTGGGCTGTGAATGAGGCTTCAAGGCGTGGCAGCACTGCCTCATGTGCCTTCCAAACAGGCCTGTGCAGCTTGGTCTTTGGCCCACTGAGGGCCCCTGCAGGCAGGAGGACCACACAGCAGCCAGAATTCTCACACATCTTTCTCCATGCCTTGCCTTGCCTGTATCCCCTCCTCAGGCACCCTTTCATCTCTCTGGCCCCCCTCCCCACACTATCCAGCTTTTGCTCTTTTTCTCACTCTTCCCCCCCCCCCCCCAAAAAAAATGTCTCTCTCTGCACCAACTTTCTTTTATCTCTCCCTCACCCCTAGCAAGATCCTTACCCCTCCCTCAGCATTCTCTCTCTCGCTCTCCGCTTCATCCCAGGCCTCCGTTCTCTCTCTGGGCCTCCTGAAGTTCATTCTCTCTCTGTGTATACGTCCGTCCCACCCTAAATTCTCTCCACAATTTCTTTTAATTTCTGTCTCTCTGTCCCCAGTCCTAGTTTTCTCTCTCCGTTTCCCTCCCCGTTATCTCTCTATTAGGCTTCCCCACACGTTCTCTGTCTTTCTATGCTTCCCTCCACAGCTCGCTCATTCCATCCCGGCCGATGCCACTGCCTTTTCTGTCATCTGAGCTACTAACGCTGCCTTCATCTTTTGGGCTCTGCAGTCCCTTGGCCTCCATTAACACTGACTCAGTCTTCCCCGAGTGCTGCCCCTCCTCCATTTTCAGGACTCATTCAGGTGAGGCTACGGCACGCACCGGGCGCCTGCTCTCACGGGGCCAGATTCTCCAGCCTTCCCTTTCTGCCCTCGTGCGTCCTGGAGCTCGGTGCACGGTCTCTTACATTTTGCCCCATGTCATTCCCTCCCCTGACCGAGCAGCCGGGACGATGGCCCCGTGTGGGTTCCTGATAAAGGACGGGCAGCTGCCTGCTGCGGTTTTGCCCACCAGCGAGGGCGCTGTATCCCAACGTGAGAGGGCAGTGCCCGCTGTGAGCCCCTGCCGTCACCTCCGTGTGGTCCCTGATCCCTCCTGCCTCCCGCTTCCCTTCCAGGAGGGAACCAAGCGGGAAGACCCCCCTGCACCTGGCGGTGGAGACGCACGACCGCAGCGTGGCGGGATACCTGCTGAGGAAGGGCGCGCTGGTGGACGCGCTGATGTTTAACGGCTGCACGCCGCTGCACCTGGCTGTGGGCAGGAGGGACGCTGGCATGGCCGGCCTCTTGTGCCATTCAGGAGCCGACACCCTGCTGAGGAACGTGGAGGACGAGACCGCACAGGACCTGGCAGACGGCAACGAGGACGTAAGAGATTTCCCCTTCCTGTTCTCTTTCTTCTTACTGCAATAGGAATCGGGGTTAAAAAAACGAACTGGCTGTGGGGAGGGGAGGGGGGGCCAGCCCTGAGGGTCAGGGGCCACACTGCCATGTGGAAGGTCTCTGGGTCTGAGTCCTGACGCTGCACTGAGCAGACTGGGTGTGTCACAGGAGCTATAAAGCAGGGGGAAGAATCCTGGGGTGGTTCCCAAAGAAAGCTCCTGCTTCTTAACGAGATGGAACTGCCTTGCCAGGAAAGAAAACCTGCCCATGCTGGAAACTGGAGTTGGTAAGGCATGCCCTCTTCTGACCTGCATTAGCTATGACTATCAGTAGTGAAAAGGGCAGCTGTACCCATGCGCAGGGCAGGAAGCTGGGGAAGTCATCACAGGTCCTGCAGTCCCAGCCTCTCCCAGCAGGAGGCGCTGTAGGGAATGCTGCAGGACTGTTGGGTGTGGGGAAGTCATCACAGGTCCTGCAGTCCCAGCCTCTCCCAGCAGGAGGCGCTGTAGGGAATGCTGCAGGACTGTTGGGTGTGGGGGGAGCCGCAGGCCCTGCAGCCCTGGTCCCAGCCTCTCCCAGCAGGAGGCGCCGTAGGGAATGGTGCAGGACTGTTGGGTGTGAGGGAGCTCACAGGTCCTGCAGTCCCAGCCTCTCCCAGCAGGAGGCGCCGTAGGGAATGGTGCAGGACTGTTGGGGGTGTGGGGGAGCTCACAGGTTCTGCAGTCCCAGCCTCTCCCAGCAGGAGGTGCTGTAGGGAATGGTGCAGGACTGTTGGGTGTGCGGGAGCTCGCAGGCCCTGCAGTCCCAGCCTCTCCCAGCAGGAGGCGCCGTAGGGAATGGTGCAGGACTGTTGGGTGTGAGGGAGCTCACAGGTCCTGCAGTCCCAGCCTCTCCCAGCAGGAGACGCCGTAGGGAATGGTGCAGGACTGTTGGGTATGGGGAGCTCACAGGCCCTGCAGTCCCAGCCTCTCCCAGCAGGAGGCGCTGTAGGGCATGGGTGTGGGGGAGCTCACAGGTCCTGCAGTCCCAGCCTCTACCAGCAGGGGGAGCTGTAGGGAATGGTGCAGGACTGTTGGGTGTGGGGGGAGATCACAGGTCCTGTAGTCCCAGCCTCTCCCAGCAGGAGGCGCTGTAGGGAATGGTACAGGACTGTTGGGTGTGGGGGGAGATCACAGGTCCTGCAGTCCCAGCCTCTCCCAGCAGGAGGCGCTGTAGGGAATGGTGAGAAGGAGCTCCCCCATCCTGCAGTCCCAGCCTCTCCCAGCAGGAGGCGCTGTAGGGAATGGTGCAGAACTGTTGGGTGTGGGGGGAGATCACAGGTCCTGCAGTCCCAGCCTCTCCCAGCAGGAGGCGCTGTAGGGAATGGTACAGGACTGTTGGGTGTGGGGGGAGATCACAGGTCCTGCAGTCCTAGCCTCTCCCAGCAGGAGGCGCTGTAGGGAATGGTGCAGGACTGTTGGGTGTGGGGGAGCTCACAGGTCCTGCAGTCCCAGCCTCTCACAGCAGGAGGCGCTGTAGGGAATGGTGCAGAACTGTTGGGTGTGGGGGAGCTCCCAGGTCCTGCAGTCCCAGCCTCTCCCAGCAGGAGGTGCCTTAGGGCAGAGTTTCTCAGTCACTGCTCTGTGGACTGGCAGCATCCCTGCACAGAGTTTTTGCTGCTGGGTGGAGTGTCAGACATTGCAGCCATCCTCTGTGGCCACACAGGAAGCAGATCCCGCCCAGTCGCCCAGAGTCACAAGTGGGTCATTTTCACCTGCCCTTATTCTGAGTGGCTTCAGGCTGGGCCCCATAGCACTGCACATTGCTGCCACTTCCAGATGTGGGCATAGACTGCTGCATTTTCCAGCTCTTCACCACCCCTGGCACCAAACAGCTGCCAGAACATGAACATTGGTTTCAGCCGCGTCCCACCCTGCCCCTCCCCAGTTCTGTAAATAAACCAAATCCACTGGGTTGCTGGCTATGGAGCCACAAAGGCTGATGCAAGCCCCGGGGCCCCTTAAAAGGCTTAGCATCTACCCCCACCGTCACCAGTATATTTTTAGCCCCTGGCTAAGCAACCCCCGCTGTAGGAGAAGACCTGACTTGTGTTTTTTCTCCTCTCCTGCTTTGGGTGCAGGAAGCACAAGTCCTTTGTCATAATTCTTGTAATGAAAACATTAGGGGGTGGCTGTGCTGAGACTGAAGGCGACTCCTGAAGGGGAGGCCTGTAACCCCCCACCACACACACACTCACTCTTTATCCACTTAGGGGACCCCTGTGCTCTTTAGATGTCTTCCTGCCGTAAATGGTGCAGGAGGTACTGAGTGGGAGAGCTGGCTGCGTGCTGCAGGCTCGGGCTCTCCCAGCAGGCGGCGCTGTAGGCGATGCCTCTTTAGCCTTGGTAGGATGGACGTGTGCAGGTCGAGCAGGGCATCTGCTGTACGTTCATGCATGTGCTCCCAGCCCCTGAATTCTCTCTCTCTCTCTCCTCTCTCAGCTTCTTGCCCTTCTACCCTTTGATGACCTGAAGATTTCGGGGAAGCCGGTGGTGTGCGGGGAGGGACCCCGCAGGCGTCCGTACAACTCCAAGAGAGGAAAGGAGGGCTAAAGGCCTCCCGCCCCTGACCAAGAGACTGGCTGCTGCATGCCCGGGACCTCTGCCAGCACACGGACTGGGACTGGACCTCGTCTGCTGCTGCGAGGGCAGAGGCGGTGCAAGGGGGCCCTGAGGGCTTTTCACGCCGGCGTCGCTCGCTGCTCCCTGCCTCTCTGCCGCTGGCAGGTTCCCCCTGAGCCCCCGACTTGTGTAAATAAAGATTGCAACAGAAAGCGGTGTCCGCCTCCAGTGCAAACCGCGGGGCTGCGCGCAGGCTGCAGGGCTGGGCTTTTGCCAGCAGAGGGGGCGCTTCTCCCCGGCTCCCAGACCCGCAATCGGCCCTGACGTATTGCTTCATGAGCCGAGCAGCTGTAACGGCGCCGGCACTCACAAAGCACCCAGCTGACATTTGCACCCGGCTTGTAAGGACTTTTTTTTTTGCATTTAAATAAGTGGCAGTGGGAAACGTTCTGCCAGCTTGCGCTTTCTTGCAGCTCGGGCCCCCCTGTCTTTGCTGTTGCTGTATTTTTACGGCTGCATCCCACTTCCTCAGAAACCTACTGAAAAGGTATCGTTTGTGAGGAAGCAGGGGATGTTCAGCTGGCACTCCCTCCCCTCCGCCTTGGCATCTATACAGTCAGCCTGGCAGCTGGGGGTTTACAACCTTTTCCACTATTAGAAAGGCAACGGAGAATGCAACAGAGAAAGTCATGATGCTTCTGCATTGCTCTGTGGAGTTCTGTGTGCAATTCTGGTCGCCCCCATCTCAACATATAGCTCAACTCAAAAAGGTACAGAGAAGGGCGACCAGAATGATAAAGGGGTTGGAACCGTTTCCTTATGAGGAAAGGCTACAGCGATTAGGACTGTTCAGCTTGGAGAAGAGAAGGCTGAGGTGGGATATGATCCAGGTCTATAACATCATGAGCAGAAGAAAATGGGTAAATTTGAATTGGTTATTTACTCTAAAAAAAAACACAAAGCCTAGGGGACACGTTTAAAACAAATCAGAGAAAATTTTCTCACCAACACAATTAAGATCAGAGATTCATTGCCTGAGGATGTGATGAAGGCAATTAGTGTAGCTGGGTTTAAAAAAGGTTTGGCCAAGTTCCTGGAGAAATCCATAAACTGTTATTAACCAGATAGAGGTGGGAAAAGCCACTCTTATCAGTCAGCATAAGCAATATGGAATGTATTTAGTGTTTGGGATCCTGCCAGATACTTGTGACTTGGATTGGCCACCGTCAGAAACTGGGCTTGATGGATCCCCGGTCTGATCCAGTATGTCAGTTCTTATGTTCATGTCTTGCATTAAAGAAATACATACATTTAAAAACACCTACAAATGACCATTGCCTAGGTGCTTGCTAGGAAGTTTAATATGTCTTTTATTATGCAAGAGCCCCCTTACATGCAAGTCTGACTGCCAGAACCTTGTCAAATGTGCTCCCGGTGCTGCTCTTATATGATAAGAGGGCGTCAGCAGCATTTACATTGCTGGATAAGAGAGAGTCGCTATAAGAGCCAGACGGAAGGAATTTGAGTAGAGGTGACCCTTTTCAATTTTTTTTCCCTGCTTAACAGGTCGATACAGTACAGTGTGCTCCGTCGGAGCACACTGTCAGCCTGCTCTGGACGTGTGTTTTCCCTTACCCCTTATTCAGTAAGGGGAGGAAAACACGCGGCCCACCCGCGGCACCTAATAGCGCCCTCAACATGCAAATGCATGTTGATGGCCCTATTAGGTATGCGCGCGGGATCCAGTAAGTAAAATGTGCAGCCAAGCCGCACATTTTACTCTAAGAAATTAGCGCCGACCTTTGGGTCGGCGCTAATTTCTTCCGGCGCCAGGAAAGTGCACAGGAAAGCAGTAAAAACTGCTTTTCTGTGCACCCTCCGACTTAATATCATGGCGATATTAAGTCGGAGGTCCCCAAAAGTAAAAAAAATAAAAATAAAAAAATTTGAATTCGGCCCGCGGCTGTCGGGCCGAAAACCGGACGCTCAATTTTGCCGGCGTCCGGTTTCCGAGCCCGTGGCTGTCAGCGGGCTCGAGAACCGACGCCGGCAAAATTGAGCGTCGGCTGTCAAACCCGCTGACAGCCGCTGCTCCTGACAAAAAGGAGGCGCTAGGGACGCGCTAGTGTCCCTAGTGCCTCCTTTTCCCCGTTTTTCCCGCGTCACCTCATTTAAATACTGAATCGCCCGCACCGCCGAGGGGCTGGTGCGCGCGCCGGCGAGGGGCCGGTGCGCGCGCCGGGAGAGCGGGCGTTCGTCCGCTCTCCCGCGGTCTTACAGATCGACCTGTAAGGAAGGTAGAGCTCACAGATTGCGGGTGTCCCATGCATTCCCCTGCCACATCTGCATCACTGTAGGGTTAATTCAGTGTGCATTCAGAACAGGGACCTCTGATACAGGAAGGAAGGCCTTCTCCTGCCTTCCCAGTCCTTGCAAAGTCAGTTCTGATAACAGGATTAGGATAGACCCTGCCAAATGTGTTGTTAAGGAGGTGTGAAAGGATTATCCCCTGGCACCTGGGTCTTAGGAAGAAGGGCTGGAGGCCTGTAGTCAGATCGGAATGGGGAAAAGCCTTTGTGTTAGTGAATCAGAAAATATTGCCCGTAAATTGAGAGCTTGAGTGACAGACTGACTATAGGGAGCAAGGGGAGTGTCTATGAGGTTCACTGCAACAGTGAACCCAGGAAGGAGCATCTCATCTGTACTTGAGATATGTATCTAAACTGAAAGGAGACCTAAGAATAAGACCACCAGAGGCCAAAAACAAATCAGTGGCTACTCTGAGATTCTTTGTTGAATTTCTGAATCTGTGAAACCGGAGGGTGGGATGTTGTATCAGAGGGGAGTGCTTCCCTCTAGCAGCTCTGACTGAGTGTGCCAGGACCACCTGAAGCACTGTGGGGAATACTGGGGGAGCTTCAGCTGCCCTGCCTCTGGAGGACAGGGAGGGGTTCTCTGTGCAAAGCAGGCCCCTCTATTGGCTGGTAGGGAACACTACTCGAGATGTGGTCTCCCCATGGAGCGCTACAGAGACATTATGACATTTGTTGTTTTATTCTCCATTCCCTCCATTCTTCTCTATTTGCTTTTTTGACCACTGCCACACCCCGGGCTGAGGATTTCAATGTACTGTCCACAATGACTCCAGGGGGGTGAGTGCTGATTCAGAACTGGGCATTGTGTACCTGCATTTTTCCCCTAGGTGCATTGCTTTGCACTTTTCTGCATTATTTATTTTTTATTTATTTATTAAGGCTTTTATATACCGAATTTCTTGATACAAATCAAATCAATTCGGTTTACAATGAACTAAGTAGAATATACAATTAACCAATCAACAAGAGATACAGAGCATACAGTTACATTATAACAAGGAAGCCTTAACTTGGAGTAGGAAAATAAAGAAGGGGTGCCATTTAGATGTCCAGTTTCCTAGTCTCACAAAGTCTTCCTGCAGTTTCTTAGTCTGTTTATGTCAGTAATTTTGTGTCATCTGCAAAGTGGATCACTCCCTTTTTCAGGTTATTATGCTTTCAGTGCAGATCCCTAGGGCACTCCTCTTATTTACATTTGTCCATTGGAAACACTGACCATTCGGTCCTCCCTGCTTCTTAACCAGTTACCAGTCGATCCCATGACGCTTTAGGGGTGCCTGTGTGTTTGTTCCCTTTACACTTTTTAAAAGGCTGGACCTAAGTTTGCCAAACTTGGAGGTCGGTCCTTGTTGGGGGGGGGGGGGGGAGAGACTTCAGACTTTAGTGAGGGTCTCCTTTTTCCCCTCTCAAAGTTGCCATTTTTCCCATGAGAAATGCATTGGGGGGGGGGGGGGGGCTTGACCCAAGGTTATTAGAATACTTAACTTGCTCTGGTTAATTTTATCTGGCGTCTCTTAAAGAAAAGCTTTCTCAAAGGCCTTCTGAAAACATCCAGTGGGAGCTGTGCGGGGGGTGTGGTGGGGGGTGTGTGTGTGTGATCCGGAGCTGTGCAGAGAGAGAGAGAGAGTGTGTGTGTGCGTGTGTGTGGGGGGGGTGATCCGGAGCTGTGCATAGTGAGAGAGAGAGTGTGCGTGCGCGCGCAGGGGATCCGGAGCTGTGCAGAGAGTGGGGGGGGGGGGGGGGGGTAATCCGGAGGTGTGCATTGTGTGTGTGTGTCTGTGCGCGCGCAGTGAGAAAGAGAGAGTGTGTGTGTGTGCGTGCGATCCGAAGATGTGCAGAGAGAGAGTGTGTGTGTGTGTGTGTGTGTGGGGGGGGGGGTAATCCGGAGGTGTGCAGTGTGTGTGTGCGTGCGCGTGCGCGCAGTGAGAGAGAGTGTGTGTGGGGGGGTAATCCGGAGGTGTGCAGTGTGTGTGTGCGTGCGCGCAGTGAGAAAGAGAGAGTGTGTGTGTGTGTGTGTGCGTGCGATCCGAAGATGTGCAGAGAGAGAGAGTGTGTGTGTGTGTGTGGGGGGGGGGGGTAATCCGGAGGTGTGCAGTGTGTGTGTGCGTGCGCGCAGTGAGAAAGAGAGAGTGTGTGTGTGTGTGCGTGCGATCCGAAGATGTGCAGAGAGAGAGAGAGAGTGTGTGTGTGTGTGTGGGGGGGGGGTAATCCGGAGGTGGGCATAGTGAGAGAGACTGTGTGTGTGTGTGTATTAGGAGGGGTGATCCGGGGCTGTGCAGTGTGTGCGTGCGTGGGGGATCCGGAGCTGGGCAGAGAGTGTAGGTGTGTGTGTGTGTGGGGGGGGTAATCCGGAGGTGTGCATAGTGAGAGAGAGAGTGTGTGTGTGTGTGTGTGTGGGGGGGGGGGTAATCCGGAGGTGTGCATAGTGAGAGAGAGAGAGAGTGTGTGTGTGTGTGTGTGGGGGGGGGGTGATCCGGAGCTGGGCAGAGTGTGTGTGTGTTAGGGGGGTGATCCGGGGTTGTGCAGAGTGTGTGTGTGTGTAATCCGGAGGTGTGCATAGTGAGAGTGAGTGTGTGTGTGTTAGGGGGGTGATCCGGGGCTGTGCAGAGTGTGTAATCCGGAGGTGTGCATAGTGAGAGTGAGTGTGTGTGTGTGTGTGTGTGTGTGGGGGGGGGGGTGATCCGGAGCTGGGGCAGAGTGTGTGTGTGTTAGGGGGGTGATCCGGGGCTGTGCAGAGTGTGTGTGTGTGTAATCCGGAGGTGTGCATAGTGAGAGTGAGTGTGTGTGTGTTAGGGGGGTGATCCGGGGCTGTGCAGAGTGTGTAATCCGGAGGTGTGCATAGTGAGAGTGAGTGTGTGTGTGTGTGTGGGGGGGGGGTGATCCGGAGCTGGGCAGAGTGTGTGTGTGTTAGGGGGGGTGATCCGGGGCTGTGCAGAGTGTGTGAGTGTGTAATCCGGAGGTGTGCATAGTGAGAGTGAGTGTGTGTGTGTGTGTGTGGGGGGGGGTGATCCGGAGCTGGGCAGAGTGTGTGTGTGTTAGGGGGGTGATCCGGGGCTGTGCAGAGTGTGTGTGTGTGTAATCCGGAGGTGTGCATAGTGAGAGTGAGTGTGTGTGTGTTAGGGGGGTGATCCGGGGCTGTGCAGTGAGTGTGTACGCGCGCGGGGGAGCCGGAGCCTGGCCTGCAGTGCGTCCCCCGCGCCGCTAGGTGTCGCGCGCGGCTCGCGGCGGGTCTATGGCGGAGCGGCCTCTTCCTCTGTCTCTGCTCCGGTTCGGCGCTGCCGGTGTCGGCTCTCGGGCTCTCTCCCCCGGCCGATGAGTCCCTGAGGAGAGCAGCATGGAGCAGCGGGGGTGCAGGTGGGTAGATGTTTCTTTTCCATAGCAGAGCTGCCCCGAGTCTCCGCTCACTCCCGGGGGTGGGGAGGGGGGAGTGAGGATGTAGCAGGTCCCAGGCTCGGTGGGGGGGAGGGCAGGGGCAGGTTTGAAGCTTTTTTTTTAGGGGAAGAGCAGGGGCTTGGGGAGGAGAGAGGAATGAAAAGGCTGCGCAGGGCTTTGGAGGACAGTGTGGGAGTGTTAGGGGGTGGGGAGAGGTCCTGGGAATACCCGGGACTGGATGATGAAGGACGCAGTGTTGTGGAGGGGGTGGGGGCAGGATGGTGTAAGGAAGGGGAAGGGAGAGGGTGTTCAGACGTGGCCTCTGCGAGGGAAAGTTGCTGCTCTGAGAGCTGTCGCCTGCCCTCCCCCCTGTACACAAGGGCTGGGCTGGCATTGCCATGGGCCGCGCGTTTCATTTCTATTCCGCTTTCTGGCACTTCAAAGGGAGGCACTGTGGGCACTGCCTTGTTCCCAGAGGGCTCACAATCCAAGTTTGTACTAAAATGTGCTTGCTCTTCACAGTCATGCATTATGTATGTGCCCGTGTGTGTACCCAGGGCTGCAGCTTTGCATACACTCCTTATCCTTACTGTGTGCATATCTATGTAAGAGTGTGTGTGTGTGTGTGTGTGTGTACTGTCCCAGGGCTGCAGCTTTTCATATACCCCTTATCCTTACTGTGTGCATATCTATGTAAGAGTGTGTGTGTGTGTGTGTGTACTGTCCCAGGGCTGCAGCTTTTCATATACCCCTTATCCTTACTGTGTGCATATCTATGTAAGAGTGTGTGTGTATGTGTGTACTGTCCTAGGGCTGCAGCTTTCCATATACTCCTTATCCTTACCGTGTGCATATCTATGTAAGAGTGTGTATGTGTGTACTGTCCCAGGACTGCAGCTTTGCATATACTCCTTATCCTTACCGTGTGCATATCTATGTAAGAGTGTGTGTGTACTGTCCCAGGGCTGCAGCTTTGCATATACCCCTTATCCTTACCGTGTGCATATCTATGTAAGAGTGTGTGTGTACTGTCCCAGGGCTGCAGGTCTGCGTATTCCTCTTATCCTTACCGTGTGCATATCTATGTAAGTGTGTGTATGCGTGTACTGTCCCAGGGCTGCAGGTCTGCGAATACCCTTTATCCTTACCATGTGCATATCTATGTAAGAGTGTGTGTGTACTGTCCCAGGGCTGCAGCTTTGCATATACTCCTTATCCTTACTGTGTGTGTATGTGTACTGTCCCAGGGCTGCAGGGCTGCGTATACCCCTTATCCTTACTGTGTGCATATCTCTGTAAGTGTGTGTATGTGTACTGTCCCAGGGCTGCAGATCTGTGTATAAGCCTTATTCTTACTGTGTGCATATCTATGTAAGTGTGTGTATGTGTACTGTCCCAGGGCTGCAGGTATGCGTATACCCCTTATCCTTACTGTGTGCATATCTCTGTAAGTGTGTGTATGTGTACTGTCCCAGGGCTGCAGCTTTGCATATACTCCTTATCCTTACTGTGTGTGTATGTGTACTGTCCCAGGGCTGCAGGGCTGCGTATACCCCTTATCCTTACTGTGTGCATATCTCTGTAAGTGTGTGTATGTGTACTATCCCAGGGCTGCATCTTTGCATATACTCCTTATCCTTACTGTGTGCATATCTATATAAGTGTGTGTATGTGTACTGTCCCAGGTCTGCGTATACCCCTTATCCTTACTGTGTGCATATCTATGTAAGTGTGTGTATGTGTACTATCCCAGGGCTGCAGCTTTGCATATACTCCTTATCCTTACTGTGTGCATATCTATGTAAGTGTGTGTATGTGTACTGTCCCAGGTCTGCGTATACCCCTTATCCTTACTGTGTGCATATCTATGTAAGAGTGTGTGTGTGTACTGTCCCAGGGCTGCAGGTCTGCGTATACCCCTTATCCTTACCATGTGCATATCTATGTAAGTGTGTGTATGTGTACTGTCCCAGGGCTGCAGGTCTGCGAATACTCCTTATCCTTACTGTGTGCATATCTGTGTGTGTGTACTTTCCTAGGGCTGCAGCTTTGCATATACTCCTTATCCTTACCGTGTGCATATCTATGTAAGAGTGTGTGTGTATGTGTGTACTGTCTTAGGACTGCAGCTTTGCATATACCCCCTATCCTTACTGTCGGGCTGATACAGTAAAAGTCGCGGGAGAGCAGGCAAGCGCCCGCTCTCCCGGCGCGTGCACAGGCCACTCTCCTGTGTACGCGATTCAGTAAAAATAAAAATATTCAAATTAGGGCCCGCCGCGGCTGTCAGCGAGTTTTGACAGCTGACGCTCAATTTTGCCAGCGTCGGTTCTCAAACCCGCTGATAGCCACGGGTTCTGAAAATGGACGCCGGCAAAATTGAGCATCCGGTTTTTCAACCCACGTGCCCATTTTACATTTTTTTAAATTTTTAATTATTTTTAACTTTTGGGACCTCCGACTTAATATTGCCATGATATTAAGTCGGAGGGTGTACAGAAAAGCAGTTTTACTGCTTTTCTGTGCACGTCCCTAGCGCCAGCAGAAATTAACGCCTGCCTTTGGCTGCACATTTTACTTACTGAATCGCGCAGGAATAACTAATAGGGCCATGAACAAGTGCGCACAAATGTACCCTGCACACGCAAAATTTAAAATCGGGTCCCTAAATGAATTCTTTGCTTCAGTATTCACTGAGGAAGATGTAAGAGCGATACCCATAATCTTCCAAAGAATGAACTTGTTTTATAAGAAATTTTACGTGATAAACTTCTGTTAACTTATGATGGGACTGACGGTGTCAGAAATAATCGTGCAACAATTATAATCTGCTGTCTCTCGCCTGCAATGGGCCTCAGGCAGTATCAGCGTTTCTTGCACTCTAGATTTAAATCATTTACTGTCAACCTCCAGCAAGCCAGTTGTTCCAGTATACTAAATGTTATTACTTCCAGAATCCACCCAAGTGGTACCATAAAGTCCAAACATTATAATCTATAATACATTGTGCGTTCTAGCAAATAACAGCATGCTTTGCTTATTCTGTATTAGGCGTCTCTGCAAACAGTGAGCATGCATACATACCCCTGAGGAAGGCAGTAATCACCAAAACGAGCTCCATGTTGGGTGGATTTTGCGAGTGGCCATGAATGCCTGTACAGCTAAGTATTTTGTGGATTGACTTTATGGTACCACTTGGGTGGATTCTGGAAGTAATAACATTTAGTATACTGGAACCAACTGGCTTGCCTGGAGGTTGACGGTAAATGATTTAAATCTAGAGTGCAAGAAACGCTGATACTGCCTGAGGCCCATTGCGGGCGAGAGACAAATTATAATTGTTGCACGATTATTTCTGATATCATCAGTCCCTTCATAAGTTAATAGAAGTAAAATTTCTTATAAAATAAGTTCCTTTTTTTTTTTTGGAAGATTTTGGTTTTCCCTCTCAATTTTGTTTTTGGTAATTTTAGAGAGGTGTTGCTCTGTACTATGACTGAGAGATATACCCATGCCAGAAATGATATTCAAAGGTGATGATTCAGAGGAACTGAAATAAATCTCAGTGAACTTGGAAGATGTACTAGGGCAAACTAAAGAGTAGCAAATCACCTGGACCAGATGGTATACATCCTAGAGTGCTGAAAGGACTGAGAAATGAAATTGTGAACCTACTATTGGAAGCTTGTAAACTACTATATATGGTACCTGAAGACTGGAAGATTGGCAATCTAACACCAATTTTAAAAAATGGATCAAGGGGTGATCCTGGAAATTACAGACCAATGAGTCTGATGTCTATGCTAGGCAAAATGGTAGAAACTATCATAAAGAACAAAATTGCTGAATATATAGATAAGCATAGTTTAATGGGACAAAGCCAGCATGGATTTACCCAGGGAAGTCTTGCCTCACCAATCTGCTACATTTTATTGAGAGCGTAAATAAACCTGTGGATAAAGGTGAGCCAGTTGATACAGAGTATCTGGATTTCCAGAAAGCATTTGCCAAAGTCCCTCATGAGACTTTTTAGGAAATTAGAAAGTCCTGGGATAGGGGGCAGTGTCCTATTGAGGATTGCTGACTGGTTAAAAGGTAGAAAACAGAGAGCAGGGCTAAATGGTAAATTTTCCCAATGGAGAAAGGTGAATAGTGGAGTGACCCAGGGATCTGTTCTGCGACCGATGCTTTTTAATATATTTATAAACGACCCTGGCAATGGGAACAAATTTTCCAATATCACAAAATTCTTAAATCACAAGAGGACTGTGAGAAATTGCAAGAGGTCATTGCAATATTGGTAGATTAGGCATGCAAATGAAATTTAATGTGGACAAGTGCAAAGTGATGCACTTAGGGAAGAGAAACCCAAATTATAGCTGCACAATGCAAGGCTCCACATTAGGAGTCTCCACTCAGGAAAAGGATCTAGGGGTCATCATTGATAATACATTGACACCTTCTGCTCAGTGCAGCAGCCAGGAAAGCAAATAGAAAGCTGGGGATTATTAGGACAAGAATGGAGAATAAAACAGAGAATATCATAATGCCTCTGTATCACTCCGTGGTGCGACCTCATCCTGAGCACTGAGTGCAGTTCTGGTCACTGCATCTCAAGAAAGATATAGCAGAATTAGAAAAGGTACAGAGAAGGGCAACCAAGATGATAAAGGGGATGGAGCAATTCCCCTATGAGGAAAGGCTGAAGAGGTTAGGGATCTTCAGCTTGGAGAAGAGGCAGCTGAGGGGAGATATGATAGAGATCTATAAAATAATGAGTGGAATGGAACAAGTAAATGTTAATCAGTTGTTTACTCTTTTGAAAAGTACAAAGACCAGGGGACACACGATGAAATTACTGGGTGATACATTTAAAACTAATAAGAGAAAATATTTTTATACTCCAGGCATAATTAAGCTCTGGGTTTCGTTGCCAGAGGATGTGGTGAAAGCTGTTGGTGTAGCTGCATTTAAAAATGGTCTGGACAAGTTCCTGGAGGAAAAGTCCATTAACCATTATTAAGGTGGAGTTGGGGAAATCCCCTGCTTATCCCTGGGATAAGCAGCTTTGACTCTATCTACCCCTTAGGATCCTGTCAGGTACTTGTGACCTGAATTGGCCGCTGCTGGACACAGGATACTGAGCTTGATGGACCCAGTACAGCAATCTTATGTTCTTGTTTCTGGATATAATCAGTGGTATAGCTGTTCCGCTGAATATCTTGGTTGAGTTAGTCAGATAAGTCTTATCCGGCTAAGTCAGCTGGATTTTTCTCAATATCTACCTCTAATAACTCAGGTCAAAGGGAGAATATGTGGAGGCAATAAGTGACAATAAACATTTTGTTCAAGTATATGACATGTAAGGGAGTGAGTTGGACTATTAGATGATGGGGGTAAAAGGGGCACTGCAGGAGGATAGGGCCATAGATAAAGAAAATGAATTCTTTATTTAGTCTTCACTGCAGAGGATATTGGGGGAGACACCTGTGCCAAAATTGTTCTTTGTAGGTGAGGACGTAGAGGAATTAAAACAAGCCATTGTGAATCTGGTAGAGCAAAGCAACAAACTGAAGAGTAGCAAATCGCCAGGACCTGACGATATTCTGCCTAGACTTCTGAAGCAACACAAACCTCCAATTTTTAGGAAGTGCTTCAGAGGCAGTGCAGACCAGTGAGCCTGACACTGGCACTGGAAAAAAATGGAAGGGTGATTGTGAGGGAAATGCCAAAATCAACTGAGGTCTCTGACATTTCAGCAGGGATGAAACTGAGAGGCTAGCTGCGCCATAGTGACATAGTAAAGGAGCAAAATGGCTCCTGCAGTCTCTCCAGCTAAGGCAGATTATAAATGGAAAAGTAAATGCATAAATTCCAGCAGCAAAACCTTCCTCCCCCATGTCTTTTATCTGACCTCGCTGTCGAACATAAGAAAATGCCATACTGGGTCAGACCAAGGGTCCATCCAGCCCAGCATCCTGTCTCCAACAGTGGCCAATCCAGGCCATAAGAACCTGGCAGGATCCCAGGGGGCAGATAGAGTCCAAGGAATAAGCAGGGGATTTCTGCAACTCTGCCTTAATAATGGTTTATGGAATTTTCCAAAATTAATAAAGGCATTGTTCAGTACATGAATAACTGTTTTATTTAGTTATAAACAAGAAAGGAGATTTTTAGGTAACAATTCACTTCTTGAAGAAGGGACCCTGATTTTTTTATTTATTTGTTCAACGTTTTTATATCCCGACATTCGTTAATAACATCACATTGGTTACCATTAAACAGAAATGCAGCCACAGAGGCTTTACAGAGGAACTGATCATGAAACTGGGGCGTGGGAAGACCATTAAACAAGGAGCTACTGACTATTAGGAGCTACTGATACAGCCGTGTTTCGCACCCGAGCTGCGTCAGGGGGACCAATGGTGCCTTATCGTCTAGAACACAAAAAATGTTGAGTATGGAACAGTGAGCTAGCACGGAGATCTTATTAATCAAATAATATGTAGCACAAGGAGGCGAACACTCAGAACCAGAAATATGTACTGAAGAGAGAGTAAAATAACGTTCAGGCAAATAAGGGCTGCTAGAGGGGGGAGAGAAGCTAGAGTGAACAATTTAGAAAGATTTCGCTTGTGCAAAAACACAGGACAGAAGGGTGCGGAAAAGGGGAGACGGGGGTCGAGAAGCCAGGCTGAACAATTTAGAAAGATTTCGCTTGTGCAAAAACACAGGACAGAAGGGTGAGGAAAAGGGGAGATGGGGTAGAGAAGCCAGGCTGAACAATTTAGAAAGATTTCGCTTGTGCAAAAACACAGGACAGAAGGGTGAGGAAAAGGGGAGACGGGGGGAGAGAAGCCAGGCTGAACAATTTAGAAAGATTTCGCTTGTGCAAAAACACAGGACAGAAGGGTGAGGAAAAGGGGAGACGGGGGGAGAGAAGCCAGGCTGAACAATTTAGAAAGATTTTGCTTGTGCAAAAACACAGGACAGAAGGGTGAGGAAAGGGGAGAATGGGGGAGAGAAGCCAGGCTGAACAATTTAGAAAGATTTTGCTTGTGCAAAAACACAGGACAGAACGGTGAGGGGAAGGGGAGACGGGGGGGGAGAGAAGCCAGGCTGAACAATTTAGAAAGATTTTGCTTGTGCAAAAACACAGGACAGAAGGGTGAGGAAAAGGGGAGACGGGGGGAGAGAAGCCAGGCTGAACAATTTAGAAAGATTTTGCTTGTGCAAAAACACAGGACAGAACGGTGAGGGGAAGGGGCGAGTGGGGGGAGAGAAGCCAGGCTGAACAATTTAGAAAGATTTTGCTTGTGCAAAAACACAGGACAGAAGGGTGAGGAAAAGGGGAGACGGGGGGAGAGAAGCCAGGCTGAACAATTTAGAAAGATTTTGCTTGTGCAAAAACACAGGACAGAAGGGTGAGGGGATGGGGCGAGTGGGGGGAGAGAAGCCAGGCTGAACAATTTAGAAAGATTTTGCTTGTGCAAAAACACAGGACAGAAGGGTGAGGAAAAGGGGAGACGGGGGGAGAGAAGCCAGGCTGAACAATTTAGAAAGATTTTGCTTGTGCAAAAACACAGGACAGAAGGGTGAGGAAAAGGGGAGACGGGGGGAGAGAAGCCAGGCTGAACAATTTAGAAAGATTTTGCTTGTGCAAAAACACAGGACAGAAGGGTGAGGAAAAGGGGAGACGGGGGGAGAGAAGCCAGGCTGAACAATTTAGAAAGATTTGCTTGTGCAAAAACACAGGACAGAAGGGTGAGGGGATGGGGCGAGTGGGGGGAGAGAAGCCAGGCTGAACAATTTAGAAAGATTTTGCTTGTGCAAAAACACAGGACAGAAGGGTGAGGGGATGGGGCGAGTGGGGGGGGAGAGAAGCCAGGCTGAACAATTTAGAAAGATTTAATTTCTGCAAAAACACAGGACAGAAGGGTGAGGAAAAGGGGAGACGGGGGGAGAGAAGCCAGGCTGAACAATTTAGAAAGATTTTGCTTGTGCAAAAACACAGGACAGAAGGGTGAGGAAAAGGGGAGACGGGGGGAGAGAAGCCAGGCTGAACAATTTAGAAAGATTTTGCTTGTGCAAAAACACAGGACAGAACGGTGAGGGGAAGGGGCGAGTGGGGGGAGAGAAGCCAGGCTGAACAATTTAGAAAGATTTTGCTTGTGCAAAAACACAGGACAGAAGGGTGAGGAAAAGGGGAGACGGGGGGAGAGAAGCCAGGCTGAACAATTTAGAAAGATTTTGCTTGTGCAAAAACACAGGACAGAAGGGTGAGGGGATGGGGCGAGTGGGGGGAGAGAAGCCAGGCTGAACAATTTAGAAAGATTTGCTTGTGCAAAAACACAGGACAGAAGGGTGAGGAAAAGGGGAGACGGGGGGGAGAGAAGCCAGGCTGAACAATTTAGAAAGATTTTGCTTGTGCAAAAACACAGGACAGAAGGGTGAGGAAAAGGGGAGACGGGGGAGAGAAGCCAGGCTGAACAATTTAGAAAGATTTTGCTTGTGCAAAAAACACAGGACAGAAGGGTGAGGAAAAGGGGAGACGGGGGGAGAGAAGCCAGGCTGAACAATTTAGAAAGATTTTGCTTGTGCAAAACACAGGACAGAAGGGTGAGGGGATGGGCGAGTGGGGGGAGAGAAGCCAGGCTGAACAATTTAGAAAGATTTTGCTTGTGCAAAAACACAGGACAGAAGGGTGAGGGGATGGGGCGAGTGGGGGGAGAGAAGCCAGGCTGAACAATTTAGAAAGATTTAATTTCTGCAAAAACACAGGACAGAAGGGTGAGGAAAAGGGGAGAGAAGGTAGACTGAACAATTTAGAAAGATTTCTTTAATAAAAAAGAGGAGTACATAATTGTTTGTGCTTTTAAAAATCTTTTTCCCCTTTGAGCATGCGGCGGTTCTTTACGTTTCCTTCCCGGTGCCTGACGTGTAACAGGAGGTGCCCGGGGCTTCATCTCCCACCTTCTTGCACATGGGCACTTCCTGTTCGTTTTCCCTGAAACGCTCCTCCTCATCTTTCCATGCTCTTTTTGGTTTGGTTCCTCCGTATTTACTGATTTGATGGCCGATATTGGCAGGGGCTCCTCTGCCCATGTGTTTATGTGCTGCCCTGCAGTCTCCCTTCGCTGACCGACTGCTGTCTCTTCCCAGAGTGCTCTGCGGTTTCCTTCCACCCCATCTTCTCCCCCCACCCTGTTCTAGCGCTGCCTCAAATGCTGAGAAGCTGCCGCCCTACTGCTCTTTCCAACCTTGTAATCCGCTGCATTCTTTCCTTGGTTTCCTTCTCTCTCCTCTTCCCCCCTTCCACAAAATCTTCTGCTTTTCTTTAAATCACTTCAGTAGAAGGAAGGTTTCCTTTTCCCAGTTGCTGTTCATCTACTTATTCCCCCTTTTCCTCGCCCTTCTCTGCACGCGGTGTGGCAGCGGTATAATGCACCTAAAATCCCACAATTCAGTAAAATAAGCGCAGACGAACAGGCCGAAGCAGTATCGGGGCGCTCTCCTAACGCGAGCGCGCCGAGCCACCCGTCCTGGGCGCCCGGAGTTATGTTAAGACGAGCTGCCTCGGCATCAGGAAAGGTGGCTGTCAGCGGTTTGGGAAACGGACGCTCGATACGGCCTGCGCCGGGCACGTTGCGGGTGTAGATTGGACGCCCAGAAATTTTATTTTATTTTTATTTTTTTAAATCATTGGCTTTCGGTGGTCCCTCCCCACTTAGGATCACGACGACAGTAGGAGGGATCGCAGAAAGCAGGGATTTTGTGTTTTATTTTTGTTTTACAATGAGCCCTTGAGTGCGGCAGACCCTCCCGCCAGCCCCGGGCCGTTGTAAAGTTTGCCGCGTTGGCCGCCCGGGAAGTTTTTTGCACGGCGGGGGGATTAGCCGACAGCCTCATCCGCATGCACTTTACACGTGTGAGCGCTATTGGCTACGCGCTAGCCGCCGTTTCGCCTCGGGGATCACGGGCGCGCATCCAGTCGCGTGCTGAGCCCTGCGCAGGCTGCAGCGCACGGAGTTGCATGGGGCCTGAAAATGTTTTTCCGTGAACTGTTCATCAAAGCCCACAAAAAAGGGGCGTGAAATGACCCCGGTGTTCTTGGCCGCAGGGAGTTTGTGGAGCTTCTGGCTTAGGTGGAGGTTACGCCCTCTTGGCATGACAAAGTAATATGCAGAGTGATTCAAATAAAAAGGGGACGAGAAGAGGAACCTTAACTTTACTGTGGGTCTTATCTTGTAAAGGTACAGGTTACAGAAAGTACAGCATGGGGAAAGTCTCAGGTTCTGGTGCTGGCCCGTATTGTCCTGGGTCATGCTCCGTTTCTGGCCCGGGGGCCAGGATCCCACAGGCTTTCCTGCTGCTTCTCCTCTTTCCCCCGGGATCAGGCAGACTCTTTCCTGCTCCTTCTTTTGGGGGAAGTCTTGCATTTTCTCTGCGTCTCTGGTCTCTGTACTTTGCACAGGAGGACCTGCATCTCTCTTTTTTCCCCCGGTGCCACGTTGCGTACACACGGTCTGACCAGTTCAGTTTTTGTCTGCGTCTTTATTTTCTAGTTTGGTGAAGGTCTGCGTGTGTGACGGAGGTGAGAGATCGGCTAGCTTCTTCATTTTGCTGTCTGCAGCGCCTTCCTCACCCCAGATAATATCGCACACGCTTTGATAAATCTGGTATCATGCTAGGCAGGTTTCCTGCATTCAACGTCTGCCAGCAGATGACCGGGCGCACATGGAGTGATGCGAGGACAGCCAGGCTCCCTGCTGTCTTAAAGGAAACCTGTGATCGCTGGCAGGTTCTGGGTCCTGCTGCTCAGGGACCGCGAGTCGGGTTTTTGTTTTTTTTTTTTTGCGGCTGGGAGTGCTGTGGAGATTGCGTAGACTTGGATTCCATTCCTCACCCTGGCTCCTGAGTAGCAAGGTGTGGAATTAGTTGGCTGTTGCTTCTACAGTGACATCTGTAGTCCAGCTGAGGAGCAGAATAGTTGCTGGCTCTTGATTTGAGGTGCGACCGGTATCCTCCATAGAAAAGCACTGCATCCCTGGGAGGTGTGTGAAAGAGCCCCTGATGAGAGCTGGCTTGGAACGAGAGAGGAGAAAAGTACTCTATAATATGCGTGTGCGTCCGGCGAGGTATCTTACTCGTTCTCTGGGCTGCATAGGAAACCTCCCAACCGTTGGTTCGGGTGGTGAGCCTGCTCCTGTATAACCTTGGGGCATCCTGTCAGCACAGGCTGTGAACCTTGCTCCGCAGGGGGAGGGCACCCTCATGTCTGAACAGTGCTGTCCTCAGTCCGGGTACAATACCCATGGGCTCCCAGCACACACAGATTTTTAGCTGGATTGCAAGGAGGTGTTCCCTCGGGGAGGCAAACAGCATGCGTGTGTGTGTGTGTCATTTTGAAAAATAGGTCTCTGTTTACACGCCTGGACCGCCCACACAAAAAAGCGGGTGCAGAGGGCACATTTGCTGTCGGAGATAGGATGCTGGGCTTGCTGGACCATTGGTCTGACCCAGCCATGGCACCAGCCCTGTTCAGATGTTAGATAATACTGGAACACAGCGTGAGGCTTATCATGGCAGGCACTTTTCTCTAGCTTCGTTTATTCCACCCTCGGGCATTGATACAGGACTGGATAAGATTTTGATCCTACCTGCTCAGGAGTTGTACTTTATGAAGGAAATATGAGAGATGAGAATAAGAGCAGGGGCAGAGACAGTTGGTTTAAAAAAAAAAAAAAAGTTTATGCATGGGAGGGGTGATTAAGAACATAAGAAATTGCCATGCTGGGTCAGACCAAGGGTCCATCAAGCCCAGCATCCTGTTTCCAACAGAGGCCAATCCAGGCCACAAGAACCTGGCAATTACCCAAACAGTAAGAAGATCCCATGCTACTGATGCAATTAATAGCAGTGGCTATTCCCTAAGTAAACTTGATCAATAGCCTTTAATGGACTTCTCCTCCAAGAACTTATCCAAACCTTTTTTGAACCCAGCTAAACTAACTGCACTAACCACATTCCCTGGCAACAAATTCCAGAGCTTTATTGTGCATTGAGTGAAAAAGAATTTTCTCCAATTAGTCTTAAATGTGCTACTTGCTAACTTCATGGAATGCCCCCAGTCCTATTATTGGAAAGTCTAAATAACCAATTCACATCTACTCGTTCAAGACCTCTCATGATCTTAAAGACCTATATCATATCCCCCCTCAGCCGTCTCTTCTCCAAGCTGAACAGCCCTAACCTCTTTAGTCTTTCCTCATAGGGGAGCTGTTCCATCCCCTTTATCATTTTGGTTGCCCTTCTCTGTACCTTCTCCATCACAATTATATCTTTTTTGAGATGCGGTGCCCAGAATTGTACACAGCATTCAAGGTGCGGTCTCACCATGAAGCGATACAGAGGCATTATGACATTTTCCGTTTTATTAACCATTCCCTTCCTAATAATTCCCAACATTCTGTTTGCTTTTTTGACTGCCGCAGCACACTGAACCGACTATTTCAATGTGTTATCCACTATGACACCTAGATCTCTTTCTTGGGTTGTAGCACCTAATATGGAACCCAACATTGTGTAACTATAGCATGGGTTATTTTTCCTTATATGCAACACCTTGCACTTGTCCACATTAAATTTCATCTGGCAATTGTGCATTGAGTGAAAAAGAGCTTTCTCTGATTAGTCTTAAATGTGCCCCATGCTAACTTCATGGAGTGCCCCCTAGTCCTATTATCGGAAAGAGTAAATAACCAATTCACATCTACTCGTTCAAGACCTCTCATGATCTTAAAGACCTCTATCATATCCCCCCTCAGCCGTCTCTTCTCCAAGCTGAAAAGTCCTAACCTCTTTAGTCTTTCCTCATAGGGGAAGATGTGGCACTTAAAGGGGATCCTATTTTGGCAAGAATAAAGAAGTCTACCAGGGCATTTCCCAATCAGCTGGTTATCCAGGATATGACTGGGACTGGCTGAGACAACCCAGACTCAGACTAAGGTTTAAAAAGCCCATGGAAGCTTTATATCTGCTCCACTAGAATGAGAAGGAACACTTATTTAGAATACTAAAAACGGACGCCTCAGTAGCAGCGGTCAAGGGAAAGTCTACTATTCTGCTTGAGGGAGGCACGGAGTTGAAAGACTCTCAGGTCAGACAGGTGGAGTCCCTGCTCATGAAGTCATTTGAGCTAGCCAATCTCTCGCTTCAGGGGGCAGTATGTGGAGGCTGTGTGGCCCGAGTAATGATTTGCTGCATCCTACAATCTTGGTCAGAGATGGAGAAGGATCCGTTGAAACAGCTAACAAGGAGACAGCCTGCCTGGAGTCGGGCAGCAGTTTAAGCCGATAACTTTGTGATCTAATTAGAATGTCAGCTAAGCAAGTGGCGACAGTCATGATAGCCAGACATGTGCTGTGGTTGAGAAGCTGGTTGGCAAACCCAGATTAATTAAGTTAGAAACATAGAAACGTGACAGAAAAAGACTATGTGGCCTATCTAATCTGCTCACCCATTCAACTAATTCAGCTTTAAAATAGCCATCACTCCCTCAGAAATACCCTGTATATATCCCATGCTTTCTTGAATTCTGATACTGTTTTTGTCTCCACCATCTCTATTGAAGGTGTTCCATGCATCCACACTACTCTCTCTGTAAAAAAAAAAATATATATATATTTCCTAAGATTACTCTTGAATCTACTCTCTTTCACTGTCATTTCATAAGCCCTTGTTCTAGAACCTCATTTCTGTTGAAAGAGGCCTACCTCCTTTGCATGGAAACTTTGGAGGTATTTAAATGTATCATATAGTCAAGGGTTTGGGAAAATTCTACTTCCAGTTGCAAAGAAATTGGACCTCAAATATAGAGAGAAAAAATCCCCGGGATTTGACAGTGCAGTTACCTCATCAATCCGTTGTAGAATCGGCTCTTAAAAGAGCAAAGAAAACAAGAAGGTACTCAATACTTACATGACTGTATTCAAAAACTGAAACCTTTCCTCCCACCTGGTGAAAGCTTGGCTGCATATTCCCAGCCACTCCTAGATGCTGAAGAATGTATATGCCATTTTACTTTCTCGATTTACAAGGCATTTGACACCACAGTACATACCTTGACAGCGTCCATTGGAGTATAATGTATGGCTTGGTTGAGAGCTAGTAGCCTCTACGATGATGTCCACGACAAGTTAGCAGTCATCCCATGCCAAAGTGCTTGCATATTTGTTGAAAAGGTCAGAGAAACAGTTCCTCAAGTAAAGGAGCAACAGGTGGTAGTCCAGTCCTGTCAACAGGACCAGAGCAACATCCTTCTGCAACTTGGAGGAATGGCTCAAAATCACTAAGGTCTTTGGATACCGCTTGAGTTTCTCCTGGCTTCCAATGTTGCCTGATTGCTCATCCTTCAATCTGGATCTTTCTCAGTTGATGCAACTCTGCCTGCAAGTGGAGTTGCTCCTCATACAACAGGCGATAGAATCTGTTCCATCACATCATTATGGCCAGGGGTTCTATTCCTATTACCCCCAAACATCCAGGGGATTGAGACCGATCCTGGACTTAAGAAGCCTGAGCAAGGATATACTCTGGGGAAAAATTCAACATGCACTCTCTCCATACCATTCTTCTCTTCATCCAGAAAGTAGAGTGGATGTGTGCTCTAGATCTCAAGGATGCTTAAGCTCGTACTTTCTATTGCCAAGACGTTTTTAGAGTTAACATCATATATTCTATCTTCATCTGTTGCGGTGAACAGCTTGTAAATTGTAGGCAAGCAAGTTATTGGTCAGTAGTTTTTGGGGGAGTTAATTAGCTCTCCCTTTGGAAGGAGGAGTGTTCTTCCTGTTGTTAGCCATTGTGGAATTAATTCTGGCTGTCTGAACAATTAATTTTTGTAGGTAGAAAGAGGTTAAATATTTGAGCCAAAAGTTGGGCACTCCATCAGGGCTAGGGCACTTCCTCTGCTATGGGAAGAAAGTTTTGCCTGAGTCATGTCTAGCAGTACTTCTTTAAACTGCTGAGATGATGGGCTCAAATGGGACATGATGTCGTTGATAACAAATTCTAGCAACTCCCAAACCCAAATGGTTCTGTGCATTGATTCTCTGGCACCTACCTAAGATGTGCTCTTGACCACCCAGTCTTCCAGGTAGGGGTAGTTTGTGAAGGTGCACCACCATCATGGAAAGAGATTTTGTGAAGATACGTGAGGCTGATGCTAGGCCAAAAGGCAACATTTGATACTAGAGGCGAAGAACTCTTCCCTCGAATTTGAAAGGTTTTCTGTGACCTGGAAATACCTCTGTGTGGGTGTATACATCCTTCAGATTGAGAGATCAGAGACAGTCCCCTTTTTCAAGAAAGGGAATCAAGGTACCCAGGGAAACCATATTGAGCTTTTTCTCATTTTGGGAGTTTGTTTAAGGCCCTTAGAGCTTTGGAATATGTAAATATTTGGAGTAGAATTCCTGCTGTCTTTCCCTTGGTGGAACTGACTTGATTGAATTGGTCTCCAAGAGGGAGAGGGAGGAAAGCTCTTATTGCAGCTTCTCAAAGCAGTATCTGGTGGATGATTTGGAGGAACTCTCCAACAGGTGTAATCTGTACCCTTTCTTATTATGCTGAGGACCCATGTGTCTGAAGTTACACTGTGCCGACAATTTACATAAAATCTCAGCCTGCTCCCAACAGGAAGGTCCTTTGGCACGGGTACTGGGATCTAGGCTACGCTTTCCACGATCAATTGAAAACCCCATGGCAGGTTTTGACTGGGGTGCTAGCTGTGGCATAGACCCTCTGCTGCCTTGGGTGGGCACGAGAGGCCTATTGTTGATGGGACCAAGGAATGAAAATGTCTTTTTGACTGATAGAAGTGTTGCCTTGGCCCTTCTAGCTGAGAAGGGTAGCTGTGGAGAGTTGTTGAAGTACTTTTGTTGCACAGTGTGTTCTGATCCTGAGCCACTGCTTCCTTAAGCTTGTCTCCAAAGAGATTCTCTCCAGTACAAGGCATGCCAGCGAGTCTATTGGATTTTAGCTTGGAGATCTGAGGCCCGCAGCCAGGCAAGTCTGCGGATGCTAATCCCCCACACCCTTGCCCACTAGTGACTGGAATTCATCATGTTGCTTCTGAGAAAACTGCTCTGCCACTTCCTGTAGCTGCTTCAGAATGTCCCACATGTACTGGCCCATGAAGAACTGATAAGAGGCTATATGGGCATCAAGCAGAGCTCCTTAGAAAAACCTTCCCCGAAGAGAATCTAAGGGTCTGGAAACCCTGTGGGCACAGAGGAATGGGTTCTGGTCTTAAGAGCAGATTCGACCACCACAAATTGGTGTAACAGCTGACTCTTTTCAAAGCCAGGAGCCTTCTGGATGAGATGGATTGCATCCACCTTCTTGTTCACAGGAGCCACAGAGAGAGGGTTCTTCCACATCTTTATGTGCATCTTCTGAAGGATCTCATGAACTGTGGGATTACCACAATCTCCTTAGGAGGCTCCACAAACTTGAGGAGGTCCAGCATCTTATTCCTGGATTTTGCAAACTAAATGGAATGGCTTCTCTGAAATAATTCGGCAAAGGAGGGATTCTCAGGCAGACACTTTCTCCTTTCCTGCAGAAAAGGGGGTTCAGAGAGGAGACCTGTTGATTCCTCCTCTTCAGAGAAATCCCCAGATTTATAGCCATACTCCCAAGAACACTGACTCCGAGCCTGACACTGGGGTTAAGGACCCAGATCTCACTGGCCAATAAGGCCTAAGAGAGGGGACTTGGACCTGAAGAGCCCCTGCCTATCGGGGAATCTTCCTCCTTCCCCTGATGGGCTGCAAATCATCATCAGTGCAGCAGACATCAATGTCCGCTCTTATCCAGGAACCAACATTGGTACCAAGCTGCCAGGCAGCTATAGGGATTCCAGCACTGGTTGGGCATCAGTCTACATTGACAACAATGCTCTCAAAGCTCTGCAATATCTTCCTGTCCAGCTCCTCCTATGCTAGCACCAGCTGGAAGGCAGAAGGGATGGAAACATCTTCCTAAGAAACCCGAGCAATGGCAGACACTTGGACCACTGGAGACACTGATTCCTGGGAATGCATAGAGGGTGAGCTCTCCTCTCCACAGGAATACTTAGTAGATTTCAGGGACAGAATGTCTCCACTCCTAGCATTGCTCACTGTAGAACAATGCCGATGCTTCTTGGCCTTCATGTGACTATTGGCATCGGAGCTCTTTGATGCCGGGACCAAAAAGACTGGCCTCTTTGCCTTCTTTAGATGGAAAAAATCTATCCAAAGTGGGGAGGGTCTCGCATGTACTTACCTCGTGTTTAGATGGAAAAAATCTATCCAACTTGGGGAGGGTCTCGCATATACTCACCTCATGTTTAGATGGAAAAAGTCTATCCAAAGTGGGGAGGGTCTCGCATGTACTTAACCTTGTGTTTAGATGGAAAAAATGTATCCAAAGTGGGGAGGGTCTTGCATTTACTTAACCTCGTGTTTAGATGGAAATGGCTGGGCACTCAGGCTGCAAACTGTTATGGAGTTGGAACAGATGCAGGTGGATGTGGGAGAAGCACATCTGACATTTAAAGCCATTCCTGATCGAAGCATTAGGTGAGTAAAGGTCAGATGTCCTCTTGCTTTTAATGGATTTTTTGGTTTATATGTATATATATATATATTTTTTAAAGATGACTGAATTCTGAATGTATGTAAAAGATGTACAAAGGGACAGTAGTCGATTGGTGCTACTGCTTGCAAGTTTCGCACTTGTGCTATTTCAGCTCCTTTCTGTGTCTATATTTGCAGTGTGTCTGCACCACTCGTGTCTCTCTGCACAACACTCCCCCTCTTGATCCAACCCTGAAAGATCTCTGCTTTTAAGCACTGCCTTATTCTGGATTGTGTGCAGTGCGTGTTCTTGTTCTCCTCTGGAACAGTGCGGTAGAAACCGAGGATGCTGATGGCTTCCGCGCCAGTCCTCCGTGCTCTGTGTGCAGCCACATGCAGGAAGCAGGTCCCCGACTCCTGGGGGATCACCTCCCTCGGCCCCGGCTTCACCAGTCGATCCCTAGTTGCTATCTAAGGCATGCAGCAGCTGCAGGGATCCCCAGACGCTGTCCCGCTTCCAGCACAAAGCAAAGCAGCACTCTTTGGTGCCACACGGATTGGTGTGTTTGTTTACTTTGCAGGTAAGATGACATCTGAAAACCACTAAAGGACCAAGAGCAGCAGCCCTAGAAAAACACAGCTTTTAGGGAACTCCTTTAGCAGTTAAACCAAGATCAAACATCCTCTTTCACTTCATTTTTTTTTTTGACATGCCTGACTAAGTATTGATGAGTGAAGATTTCAAAAGCCAATCATGAATCCAAGTAAATCAGGCGCTGCCCTGCTGATGATCTTCAGAGCCCTTTCTGCATGCAGGTGTCTCACCGTTACTCGTAAATTTCCTACATTGATACCTCTACTCAACAATATGTACAGGCTGCCTTAATTTAACCACCACCACCACCTTATCCTCCCAAATAGTTCCATCATTTTTTTCAAAAATGTTTTTAAACATTTGCATCTAAAATACTTAACTAAACAAGCACGGCTGTCGACACACCTAAGAGTTCAAATATTACTATAGGCCTTAAGTATTTTGGATGCAAATATTTAAAACAAATTTTGAAACAAATGTCTGAACATTGGAAGGGTGAGATGTTGGTGGTGATTAAGCTAAAGCACCCTGTCCATATTGTTGTGTAGAGGTATCAATGTAAGAAATTTACCTCCCTTACATTTTTAGATTTTCATACTGTTGGCACAGAATAATTTTGTATTTTGGGAGTGATTGATTTATTAATGCATTTGATACATTCATTCCTGTTTGAGGTTATTTTCATATGACTGTTACACGTAAAGCATGAATACAGCACAGACAGCTGAAGAGCAGATCTTCATTAGAACCCTATGCAGGTGTCGCACTATAATATTCATAAAGCATGAATACAGCACAGACAGCTGAAGAGCAGATCTTCATTAGAACCCTATGCAGGTGTCGCACTATAATATACATAAAGCATGAATACAGCACAGACAGCTGAAGAGCAGATCTTCATTAGAACCCTATGCAGGTGTCGCACTATAATATACATAAAGCATGAATACAGCACAGACAGCTGAAGAGCAGATCTTCATTAGAACCCTATGCAGGTGTCGCACTATAATATACATAAAGCATGAATACAGCACAGACAGCTGAAGAGCAGATCTTCATTAGAGCCCCATGCAGGTGTCACACCAATGCAGATAAAGCATGAATACAGCACAGACAGCTGAAGAGCAGATCTTCATTAGAACCCTATGCAGGTGTCGCACTATAATATACATAAAGCATGAATACAGCACAGACAGCTGAAGAGCAGATCTTCATTAGAGCCCCATGCAGGTGTCACACCAATGCAGATAAAGCATGAATACAGCACAGACAGCTGAAGTGTAGATCATCAGAGCCCCATGCAGGTAAAGCATGAATACAGCTCGGACAGTTGATGAGCGGATCTTCCTCTGAGCCCCATGCAGGTGTGTCAGTGATACATGTAATATTACAGCAACAACAAACCCACGAGTAAAATACAATATAACCATGTAAACCACAAATTTTACTCACAGAAAGCCACACATGCAAATATGAAATGACTGCAAAATGTTTAAATGACCATCATAACCATGCAAAGGACCTGCATTAATGAACTCAAAGACTGATTTCTCAACAAGCATATGAGGTGTCAACATAGGTCATTAGTGGTAAAAAAAAAAAATATATATATATATATCTCCTTAAATGTAATGTCCTGCAATTAAATGTAGATGATACCACAAAAATATATTTTTTTGAGGTTTTAGAATGTACGTAAAAAATGCCCTGGTAGGAATGCTCGACACACTCATCTGAAACAGCGCTTTGGTGATAACTAACTGAACGGATGAAAAGTGCCCTGTATTAAAGACCATCAGGTTTCATGATGTCATATGGAGGTGATGCAGAATCCAGGGGACTCCCCGAAATCCAACGTCGCAACGATTGGAGAGTATTACCTCCCTCTGTTCAGGGATTATGCAAGCGTCCGAGAGAAAACCATCCTCATCTACAGTCCACCAAGAACGAAGCTTAAGGGAGAAGCCCCAATAGCTCCTCTGTCAAGCCTTGCTGCTATTCTTATTTATTTATTTATTATTGAATTTTCAAATTACATAATGCACTGTTACGCACGGAAAAATAAAGCTAATATAAGAAAAACACTTTTATCCCAGGACAAGCAGGATACTAGTCCTCACATATGGGTGACGTCACTGACGGAGCCCTATCGCGGGAAAAACTTCTGTCAAAGTTTCCAGAAACTTTTGACTGGCACTGTAAGGCTACTGAGCATGCCCAGCATGCCATGATATTCTCTGCCACAGGGGTCTCACTCTAGTCTTCGTTTTTCCGCGCTGCTGTAAGCATCGCGGACATCGGAGCCCTCTGAGATTTATACTCAGTTCTGACTGAAAAGTCATTATTTGAAAATTTTCTCTCCCTCATGGGATCTCACTCTTTCTCTATCTCACCGGCTGGTGAGATATTTTCAGCGTTTATAATTCAAAATGCTGATAATTTTTTCTGTCATTCATCGACGGCTGTCGATAACACCATGGCCGCGGGTTTCAAAAAATGCCCGGCCTGTAATTGGACCATGTCGGTCACAGACCCGCACCTTGAATGTGTTGTCTGTTTAGGTGAAAACCACGATATTTCTTCCTGTCAGCAATGTCAGGAAATGACACCAAAAGGAAGAAAACTTCGGCAAGAAAAAATTGAACAACTTTTTCATCTGCAACTGATTTCTTCACCATCTACTTCATCAAAATCTTCACCGGCAGGAATTACCAAGAAAATCCTGTTGAAAAAACGTTGACCGGACGGTTCTGGGGACAAAACCTCGCCAACACCGTCGACGGTATCGGTGCGATCGGAGACCGAGGTAAGGCCTAAACATAAACATCGGCATCGTCATGCCTCGACATCGCCATCAGTTCCCTCCCATGAGGAACCGAGTGGGAAACAGCCGAAACACAAAGACACCTCGCTGTCACTTAGGCCTCCCTCGGTGGAACCTGCATCATCGCAGGTAATACTCTCTCCGCCTACACCAGTGCCGAGCGTTCCCCCAGTACCACAAGACTTGACGGCATTCATTAAAGAAGCGGTACTGCAGGCAATAAAAGAACATCTGCCGGCGACTGATGCCGGCGATACCGCCGATGCCGGTGACGTCTTCTCTACCAGGGACATCACCGATGCCGGTACAACTGATACCGATGACAACTTTAGAACCGGCGACAACGCCGATGCCGGGTATATTCCCGATGCCGGGGGAATCCCCAATGCCGCTGGTATCGTTGCCACTCACAACTACACCATCGATGTCGATGCCGCCTCTTTTTTTGGAGTTTACATTGATGCATATGACGTCATCGGTTCCAATCTTGGTGCCTATTGTTACTTCTGCACTGTCACAAAAGAAAAGTGGAACATCAACGATACCCACTAAACAAACATCGAAGACACCGATACCCTCGATACCAAAGACTTCATCAACGGTGCCCCTTCCTCCTGGGGCTCCAGGATCCTCAGAAGCAGCACTATATTCTCTCTTACAAAAGAGATACCAGGATTTATTGGACTCTTTGACAACTAATCCACGAGAAGAGGACTCTTCTCCTGAAGACCATTTGCCAGGACCTTCTGGTCTTATTCCTCCACCTAAACCCGCAGTACCACAACAAAAAACTCCAGAATATGATACATGGAGTGACACTGCCTCAGACACTTCATCAGAAGCCTTTATGTCTGATCCATCACCACCACATCCTAGAAAACAATCTCCTCCAGAAGATCTTACTTTTACCAAATTTGTGCAGGAGATGGCTGACTCTATCCCCTTTAAATTGGAATCAGAGCAGGATTCTAGACAACAGACCTTGGAGGTACTGCAATTTGTTGACCCTCCAAAGCAAGTGGTGGCAATTCCCATACATGATGTTCTCCTACAGCTACAGCATCGCCTTTGGGAACATCCCTGTTCTGTTCCTCCAGTAAATAAAAGGATGGACACCACTTACTTGGTGCAATCCACTCCTGGATATCAAAAATCACAACTACCCCACCATTCAGTAGTTGTTGAATCAGCACAGAAAAGGTCTAAAAGGACAAGAGTCCACTCTTCAAATCCTCCAGGAAAGGAACACAGGTTTTTAGATTCCCTGGGTCGTAAGGTCTTTCAAGGTGCAATGTTGAATTCTAGGATTTCATCCTATCAACTCTTCATCACCCAATACCAAAGAAACTTATGGAAACAAATTAAAGAATGTATTCCATCTCTTCCAAATGAATATAAGGAGGCTGCACAAACCATCATCAATAAAGGCTTAGAAGCCAGAAAACACGAAGTCAGAGCTGCCTACAATGGCTTCGAGACGGCTTCAAGGGTGGCTGTGTCAGGCATCAGTGCCAGAAGGTGGGCTTGGCTCAAGGCCTCAGACCTTAGGCCAGATGTCCAGGATAAATTAGTTGACCTCCCCTGCATAGGAGACAATTTATTCGGATCCAAAGTGCAAGAAGCTGTGTCTCAGTTAAAGGAGCACACAGAAACATTGAGACACTATGCTCCCTCCCACAGGACCCCCCTACGCATACTACCCATAGGCCTCCACGAAAAGACACAAGACGGCCTTTCTATCGTCAGAGGAGATATTACCCTCCTGCGTCTAGACCCAGGCCCTCCAGAACCCAGCAAAGACCGCAGCCACGTCAGCAGAAAGCAGCTAGGCCCCAACCTGCTCCACAAACCGGTTCCGCTGCAGGCTTTTGAAAATTCACCCAGAGAACTCAGCCTATCCTCAAATCCTCGACCAGAACTCCCAGTAGGTGGCAGGTTATCCAAATTTTACAACAATTGGATACCAATAACATCAGACCAATGGGTTCTATCCATAATATCTCAAGGATACCAACTCAATTTCCTCTCAATTCCCACAGATTTTCCACCGACTCAAATTCATATCAATGAAAATCACATGCTTCAGTTACAGGTAGAATTACCCACCCTTCTGAAAGCCAGGGCTATAGAGCCAGTGCCCCAGTCTCAGCAGGGCACAGGATTCTATTCCCGGTATTTCCTCATTCCAAAGAAAACCGGAGGCCTTCGTCCCATTCTAGACCTCAGAAATCTCAACAAATTTCTGAAAAAGGAAAAGTTCAGAATGGTTTCTCTAGGCACCATGCTTCCGCTTCTTCAAAAGGAGATTGGCTTTGTTCTCTGGATCTTCAAGGTGCTTACGCTCACATTCCAATATTCCCTCCTCATCGCAAGTATCTGCACTTCATGGTGGGTCATCAACATTTCCAATACAGAGTACTGCCATTCGGACTTGCCTCTGCTCCCAGAGTATTCACCAAATGTCTGGCAGTAATAGCAGCACACTTGCACAAGCAAGGTGTCCATGTCTTCCCATATCTAGACGACTGGCTCATCAGAAGTCAATCTCAAGAAGGAGCTCTGTCTTCTCTCAATCACACAATTACGGTACTCCGCTCCACGGGCTTTCTCATCAATTACCAAAAGTCCCATCTTACTCCATCTCAATTGCTCCAATTCATAGGAGCAGAACTGAACACCGTCCTTGCAAAGGCCTTTCTACCCGAGGATCAAGCAGAAACACTGTCCTTATTGGCAAACTCGATTCACTCAAGGAATCAAGCAACAGCTCATCAGTTTCTAACCTTACTAGGCCATATGGCCTCCACAGTTCATGTCACTCCTATGGCAAGGCTAGCCATGAGGGTACCTTAATGGACTTTAAGATCACAATGGATCCAAGCCATTCAACCACTGTCCTCTCCAATCCAAGTAACCCACCAGCTACGTTCATCTCTACTTTGGTGGGTAAACAAGGACAACTTGCGCAAGGGCCTACCCTTCCAACAACCAGTCCCACAGATAACATTAACTACAGATGCATCCACCTTGGGTTGGGGAGCCCACATAGACAATCTCCAAACCCAGGGTACTTGGACAAAACTCAAAGTTACTTTTCAATCAATTTCCTGGAACTTCGAGCTATACGTTATGCGCTGCATGTGTTCAAGGACTGCCTTTCACGCAAAACTCTTCTCATTCAAACGGACAACACAGTAGCCATGTGGTATATCAACAAACAAGGAGATACGGGTTCGTATCTCCTTTGTCAAGAAGCTGCACAGATTTGGGGTTGGGCCCTGAACCACTCAATGTTTCTCCGGGCCACTTATCTGGCAGGCATTTACAATGTAGTGACGGATCGACTCAGTCGTCAGTTCCAACCCAGATCCAACGTCAGATCCAGGGACCACACGAGTGGTCCCTGGATCTGACGTTGGATCTGAGATATGAGCGGTATCCTCCGATACCGCTCATAACCAAAACTCTCGTGAAGCTACAACAGGACAAGGGTCCATGATACTCATAGCCCCATATTGGCCTCGACAAGTATGGTTTCCCACACTTCTAGACCTCTCAGTCAGGGATCCCATTTGCCTGGGAGTAGCTCCCACTCTCATAACTCAGGATCAGGGTCGGTTGCACCATCCCAACCTTCAATCCCTATCCCTGACAGCATGGATGTTGAAAGCTTGATTTTACAACCACTCAATCTTTCCACTAATGTATCCCAAGTGCTTATAGCTTCATGTAAACCTTCCACACGAAAGAATTATTCTTCCAAATGGAAGAGATTTACTTTGTGGTGCAGGCAAAAGAATATTGATTCTTTCACTTGCCCCACTACTTCTCTACTAGACTACTTATACCATCTTTCAGAATCTGGTCTCCAGACTTCATCTGTAAGAGTACATTTAAGTGCAATCTCTGCTTACCATAACAAGATGGGGGATGCACCAGTCTCCACACAACCTCTTGTCAGCAGGTTTATGAGAGGTTTAACTCAACTTAAACCACCAATTCGGCCGCCAGTCACAGAATGGGACCTGAATCAGGTTTTAACAAGACTCATGCGTTCTCCTTTCGAACCTATAGATTCCTGTGATCTTAAATTTCTCACATGGAAGACTATCTTCCTCATAGCCATTACATTGGCTAGAAGGGTTAGTGAGTTACAACCACTTGTCACGTACTCACCCTATACAAAATTCCTACATGACAGAGTGGTTCTCCGTACACATCCAAAATTCCTTCCCAAGGTAGTTACGGAATTCCACTTGAACCAATCAATAGTTTTACCCACATTCTTCCCAAGGCCTCATTCTCACCAAGGAGAACGGGCTTTACATACCTTGGACTGTAAGCATGCACTGTCGTTTTACTTAAACCGCACTGCAGCCCACAGAAAACCCAGTCAACTTTTTGTTTCCTATGATCCAAACAAACCGGGTAAAGCAGTGGGTAAACATACTCTATCCAATTGGCTAGCAGATTGCATAAAGTTCTACTATGAACAAGCAGGCCTTCCTCTCCAAGGGCGAGTAAAGGCGCATTCAGTAAGAGCAATGTCAACCTCAGTAGCACACTATCGTTCAGTTCCAATCCTTGACATATGTAAAGCAGCAACTTGGAGTTCACTTCACACCTTTGCAGCTCATTACTGTTTGGACAAACAAGGACGACAGGATTCAACCTATGGACAATCTGTCTTAAAGAACTTGTTTCCAGTATAATCCCAACTCCTTCTACATCCAACCTGCTGTGATCTTCGGCTGATTCATTCAACAACAATACTTCACTGTTGCTTCACTACAAAATGACTCAGCCTCTAGCTTGCTATTCACCCATATGTGAGGACTAGCATCCTGCTTGTCCTGGGATAAAGCAAAATTGCTTACCTTGTAATAGGTGTTATCCCAGGACAGCAGGATGTAGTCCTCACGAAACCCGCCCGCCACTCCGCATAGTTGGGTCTCATACCTTTTATTATTTTATTTTTGCTAAAGCTTATTGCTACATACGAGACTGAAGGGAGACCCCTGTGGCAGAGAATATCATGGCATGCTGGGCATGCTCAGTGGCCTCACAGTGCCAGTCAAAAGTTTCTGGAAACTTTGACAAGTTTTTCCCGCGATAGGGCTCCGTCAGTGACGTCACCCATATGTGAGGACTACATCCTGCTGTCCTGGGATAACACCTATTACAAGGTAAGCAATTTTGCTTTACATTCAGTCCTAAGCCAGTAACAAAGTCTGATCAAAGTTTATGAGTAATCTAGGAGGCAAGATAATTTTTAAGCAGAGTACATCTAAGTATCTAATTATAAGAAAAATGAAAAAGCATAGCGTGTGCTCCGTTTACATTTTTACCAGCATTCTCCTGAGAATACATTAGGAATGGGAATCTAAATATTGTCTCAACTGCTCACCTTCATTAAATATATATCTATTACCTTGATAACCAATTATACAAGGGCACGGAAACCTTAGGTAACGTTTTGCTTCTCTAGAAATAACTTTATTTCTCATCTGTAGGAACAATTTCCTTTTCTGCTGCATTGCTCTAGTGATGTCAGGAAAAATTCTCATCTGTTTCCTGTAAAATAAATGTTTCTGCTTACAAAAATATACTTGCAATATTCTGTCTCTATCTGAGAGCCATGAAAAAGTCACCAGGAGCGTGGCTCTTTTCTCTATCACTGTCTCAAATGACTTTTCAGTTATATCTGACAAATTATCTTCTGATTTCTCCTCTTTTCGATGGTAAGTACAATATCTTTGAGATTTGGGGTAACGAAGTTTCCGTGAAACCCAATATATTTAAGAAATAACTTTTCAACAGTTCCTTATGGGGAATCCATTTTGTTCTAGGAAAATTGAGGAACCTTAAATTGGGCCTCCTCAGCTCATTCTCTAAATATTCCACTTTCTTCCCCATAGCGAAGTCCGATTTTATCAATTCTGCTTGAACTTCTTTAACTTTTTTTACTTCGACCCCAATTTCTGTTATTTTCAATTCCATTTGAGAAATCTTTTTTTCTTGACTCTGGACATTCATTAGATTTTCCTTAACAGTTTTTGTCAAGTCAGCAATAGCTTTATTTAAGGTCACAATAGCTTTCCATATTATTTCTAAAGTCACCTTCTCAGGTGTTTCAAGATATGTCGGCAGGAGTACTTCCAATTTAGGTTCCACCTTTCCTTTCTCAGGAGCGCGTCTTTCCCCAATCAAACGCTGTCCCTCCTCATACCGATCACCGGAGCCCTGTAGGCCTGGGCTCACTGGCTGCACTTCTCATGATGATCGGTGTCCTCGGAGTTAGCTGCTCCTTCAGCGTTGTTATCTGTTGTTCACCCCTCCGTTCTCCGAAGGGCCCTGATGGGGGAACCGGCTTTGTTGGTTGTCCGGGGCTGAGGGGATGTTTCAGCTGGCCCGGAGTCTCGCGGCTGCTCCTCGCCAGGATCTCCAGCGGCCCCTCCCTCCGGTAACGGCAGCATGGATCTTCCAAAGGCGTCTTCGATCCTGAGTTGCCTTGCCGCTTCGTAGGCGGCATTTTAGCAGAGGCAATAAGCAAAGGTAAAGTTCTAAGTATAGGCTTCCCAGGAGCTTCACAGCCTACGTCCGGCTATGCGGCGGCCATCTTGCCCCCCCAGCATCCAAGCCTTGCTCTTCTTAGTGTTTTCACTGCGTGTACAATAATTTTAGTTCATTGGTGGACTGTAGATGAGGATGGTTTTCTCTCGGACGCTTGTCTAATCCCTGAACAGAGGGAGGTAATACTCTCCAAACCTTGCGACGTTGGATTTCGGGGAGTCCCCTGGATTCTGCATCACCTCCATATGACATCATGGAACCTGACAGTCCTTAATACAGGGCACTTTTCATCCGTTGAGTCAGTTACCAGCAAAGCACTGTTTCAGATGAGGGTGTCGAGCATTCCTACCAAAACCTCAAAAAAATATATTTTTGTGGTATCATCTACATTTAATTGCAAGACATTACATTTAAAGATTAGTGATAAAAAAAAAATGACCTATGAAAACACCTCAGACGCTTGTTGAGATCAGTCTGAGTTCATTAATGAAGTGTCTATGTGGGGTTATGAGGGTCGTTTAAACTTTTTGAAGCCATTATATATCTGTATCTATGCGGCTTTCTCTAAGTAAACATTTTGGTGTAGCGTGATACATGTAAAGCATGAATACAGCACAGACAACTGAAGTGAGGATATTCATCAAAGCCCCAGGCAGGCTTCATACAGATCCCTGTAAAGCATGAATACAGCACAGACAGCTAAAGAGTGGATCTCGATCAGAGCACCATGCAAGCATGAAACTGATTATATGTAAAGCATGAATACAGCATGAACAGCTGAAGAGCAGATCTACATCAGAGCCCCATGCAGATGTCACATTGATACACGTAAAGCATGAATACAGCACAGATGTTGAAAAGCAGATCTTCATCACAACCCCATGTAGGTGTCACGCTGAAACATGTAAAGCATGAATTCAGCACAGTCAGCTGAAGAGCAGATCTTCATCAGAACCCCATGCGGGCGTCACACTGATACATATAAAGCATGAATACAGCACAGAGAGCTGAAGAGCAGATCTTCATCAGAACCCCATGCGGGCGTCACACTGATACATATAAAGCATGAATACAGCACAGACAGCTGAAGAGCAGATCTTCATCAGAACCCCATGCGGGCGTCACACTGATACACGTAAAGCATGAATACAGCACAGACAGCTGAAGAGCAAATCTTCATCACAGCCCCATGTAGGTGTCACACTGATACACATAAAGCATGAATACAGCACAGACAGCTGAAGAGCAGATCTTCATCAGAGTCCCATGCAGGCGTCACACTGATACACTTAAAGCATGAATACAGCACAGACAGCTGAAGAGCAGATCTTCATCAGAGTCCCATGCAGGCATGATGTGTAAGTGCGTATATACAGAATACATGTAGATCAGACATAATGTACTTGCATTTTTAAGAATAATTTGTCCGGGTGATCGGACAAATTATTCTTAAAAATGCAAGTACATTTAATAAAAGCTAAATAGTGCTCAAAATATAGCTGAGAAACTAAGTGGTGTAACTAAGTAGAGTTGAAATGATTTTTGTATTTATTATATGACTAAGACAGTGAGCATTCAGTGGAATAGATGTCTCTTATATAAGAGATTTCTCTGCACCATATCTCCCTTACCATGGGAGAGGAATCTGGAAGATGGTTACTGCTGAGGATAGATAGAGCGACAAGCTAGGTACAGGTCTCTGAGAAGGGCTAGACCAGAGGAATCTTTCCTCAAGATATGATTAAATGGGGGGTGGGTCTGTGGTACAAGTTTCTCAAGTGTCCTACATGAGGGTTTCTTTCCCTGAGGAGTGAATCCCTGGTACGGATTTCTGAGATGGCAGACATGAGGCCTCTTTCCCTGGGAAGTGAATCACCTGGTTACTGATCTCTCAGATGGCGGGCGTGAGGGCCTCTTTCCCCTGGGAATGAATTCCTGGTATGGATTTCTTAGATGGTGGACGTGAGGGCCCCTTTCCCTGGGAAGTGAATCCCTGATATGGATCTCTCAGATAGACATGAGGGTTTCTTTCCCTGAGGAGTGAATCCCTGGTATGGATCTCTCAGATAGACATGAGGCCTCTTTCCCTGGGGAGTGAATCCCTGGTATGGATCTCTCAGATAGACATGAGGGTTTCTTTCTCTGAGGAGTGAATCCCTGATATGGATCTCTCAAGATGGTGGATATGAGGACGTCTTTAGCTGGGGAGTGAATCCCTGATATGGATCTCTCAAGATGGTGGACGTGAGGGCCTCTTTCCCTGGGGAGTGAATCCCTGATATGGATCACAGATGGATGTGAGGGCCTCTTTCTCTGAGGAGTGAATCCCTGGTATGGATTTCTCAGATGGATGTGAGGGCCTCTTTCTCTGAGGAGTGAATCCCTGTTATGGATTTCTCAGATGGCGGATGTGAGGGCCTCTTTCCCTGGGAAGTGAATCCCTGGTTACGGATCTCTCAGATGGCGGACATGAGGGCCTCTTTCCCTGGGAAGTGAAATCCTGGTATGGATCTCTCTAGTTTTAAATGTGAGGACCTCTATCTCCTAGGAGTTGGGAGCAGATCCCTGGTGCAGGTTTCTTAAATGGCAGACAGGAAGATAGCTTTCATTTTGGAGTGCAGAGTGGATCCCTTGTATGGGTCTCTCAGATGGTGGACATGAAGACCCCTTTCCCTTGGAGAAGGTTGTGGATCCCTGGTTTTGGGTATCTTTGGTGTTGGACTTGGCCCACAGGAAGGTTTCTGTTAGGGAAGAAGAGGTCTCCACAGATCAGGCCTCAGTTTCTCATTTAAGCTCAGAGAGGGACTGTGTCTGTCTGAGAGCTCAATGCAGACTCTGTGATCCTGTGGCAGGGAGCATCTCCAACAGGCCAAGATGGCATCAGTTCAGCAACTTTATGAAACCTTTAGTCACCTTTCTTTTTGTTTATTTTAATTTCTCAGGTTATTTGTCTTAGGTTTATGTCCTCAAATGTGTTTGTTTTGCACATACTGGAAAAGAAGTGAACCAATATGTTGTTGAGCAGGGTGTGGCAGGTATACCCTCAAATATCCTCCTAGTGTGCTTCATAATGCTTGCATTGAGTGAAAGAGCATACATAAGTAGGGGTTGGCGTAGGAGAAGAAATGGGGGTCCCCCTCTACTCTGCAATTTAAAAATTCCACCTGCTGTCATGGGAGTGCTTCCTCCACAATGCGGGATCATCCCACAGCTGGCCTCCAGATTTAGAAATGCTCACGGTGCTGGATCAGTACCAGTCAGGAATGGATATGCCAGGAGTCTCTGAGCCCCATGGTAGTTATGGGGTAATTTTGTTCTCTGAGGACAAGCAGGATGGCAGTCCTCACACATGTATGATATCATCTAATGGACCCGGCAGAGAAAACATGTCAGAGTTTCTAGAACTTTGTCCGAGCCTCTCTGAGCATGCTCGAGAATGCATTATGCCCCGCATCCATGCGGGGTCCCCTCAGTCTCTTCTTTTCCTAGGAGCCTCATTTCTCGCAGCAAACTTATTCTTTCTGAACTTCTTAAAGAAGTCTACTTTTTCCTTGCTGGTTTTCTTGTATTTTGTTTGCGGAATCGAATGGTTGACACAGGTTCTCCCCTTATTGTTGCTAGCTAGGTTTCTCTATGTTTTGGGGTAAGTTTTATTTCACTGTCGATGGTGTCTACTGGCCGTCGAGAGCCACCACTGTCAATTTCGACATCACATCCCTTTTACTTTGAGACAATATTTCCACATCAAGGTTTAAGCAGTACATGAGGATCATGTCTATCATGGACCCCATGATAGATGTGTCCTCTGCCTGGGGGCATTGCATAACATCTGGGGTTGCAGCAAGTGTACCTAGATGACCCCAAAAGGACGTAAAATCTGGCTTGACAAAATGGAACAACACTTCAGACCAGTTAAGACCGATCCATTGACATGGGCATTGGAGGCATTGGCATCGAGGGATCTCGTAGCTGCACTGATGGACACCGAGCCGTCGGTGCCGTCGGTGTTGACAGCTGCCGGGGATGCCGGAGACAGGCCATCGTCTGCCTCCCTCAGGTCGAAGACATCAGGTTCATTGTCTTTGGCCTTGGCACCAGGGAAGGATGAATCCGAGCAACGAGGGAAGCCGAAGAAGCATTGGCATCGGTCCCCATGCTGCAGTTGGACTTCAGCTGTGATACCCTCAAAGCATCCCCGTGGTGAGGAGCACTAGTCCTCCATTGATTCCAGGGGTTTGCCAAGGTCTCCATTGGTCCAGATGCCCACCACTGATCCTCTCATGTCCAAAGAGGATCTGGTCACATCTCTTTGGTTCCAGCCAGTCTTGGCATCAACGCTCTTTGAGGAGGAGCTGGATAGGTTGTGCTACTGGCCGTGGAGAAGGCTATGCGGAGCCTCAGCATTGGGGCACCATCCCTTCTCGAGCTGCTGCTAGAATCTCTACAAATACTCATCAGTGAGTTACTGACACAGCCAATTTCGGTTCCCAGAGCATCGGTCGGTATCCGGGCTGCTCTGGTGCTTAACCTCAGTTCCGTGGAGGAGGAAAATCCCCTGGAGACGGGGGCAACACCGGGGCCCGAGCCCTCACGACGAGTTGAGTCAATTCCTATACCGCTGGCCAGAGGCCAAGCACTTTGAGCCGCGTCCCCTGCACATGACAGCAAGGACGAAGGCCATTAAGATCCCTGGGGGGATGACGACTCCTATGTTTCCAACGATGCGTCGGATGTTCTCCCCTCAGAACTGTCTCCTTCCAACGATAGAAGGAAGTCTCCCTGGAAGATCTCTCCTTCACGGGTTTTGTCAGGGTAATGGTAGAGGCCATCCTGTTCCAATTACAGACAGAGATGGATACCTGGCACAAGATGGTAGATATTCTCCACTGCATGAAGCCTCCCAAGGAGATTATTGCAGCCCCAGTTCACTAGATCCTTGTGGTATGTGGGAACATTCCCTCTCAGTTCCTCTCCTTAATAGGAAGGCGGACGCAATTAATTTTGTTCAGAAGGCACTCGGATTCAACAAGCATCAGCCGTCACCCCAATTGGTGGTAGTCTAATCTGCCCTCAAAAAGGCCAAATGCACTCGTATCCATTGCTCATCGCCCCCGGGTAAGGATCAGAGGGCCATGGATGCTCTTAGGAGTAAAGTGTTTCAGGATCCTAAGCTCATCACCTGCACAGCAGCCAGCAGCTCTACATGGGCCAGTATATGTGGGACATCCTGAAGCAGGTGCAGGAGGTGGTTGAACAGCTGCCTCAACAGCAGCAGGACATCCTCCAATTGCTGGTGCATAAGGGCCTGGAGTGCAAAAAGCACAGGGTCCATGGACCCAAGATGTTTTTGAGATGGTATCGAGGGTCTCTGCTGCAGGGATCAGTGCCCGTAGACTCACATGGCTATGGGCCTCAGTTCTCCATCAGTAAGTGCAGGAGCGACTTTCTGACATACCGTGCACTGGAGAGAATCTCTTCAGAGATAAAGTGAAAGATGCAATGGCCCAAATGCAGGATCGCCATGTAACACTCCAGCAGCTGTCTGCTGGCACCCAGAACTAGTCCTCCTCTGCTAGTAGGTCCTCGAGGTCTGGCCACAGGAAGTCTTTCTTCTGCCTGAGGAGATGATATCCTCCACCTCCTCAACCCATCAGCAACAACAGGCCCCTTGTAGCCATCCCAAACATTAGAGGACCCCATAGCCATAGCTGGCGTTTCCGTCAACTCCAAGGACAGGGTGTTTGACTGTTTCACAAGGAACATAGCCACGTCTGCTGTACCCGGCACGATGGACCCTATGGTCAGGGGAAGGCTATGGTTCTACGCAAGCCAGAGGCCCAGACTAACCTCAGACAGTGGGTTCTAGCTATCGTCTGCAGTGGAATCAGATGAAGTCTTTTGAGTGCCCCACCAAATCCCCCCCCCCCCCCCCCGAGTCCCTTTTGGGGACTGGTAGCACATCAGGAGGTACTTCTCGTGGAACTCTCCTCCCTCTTATCAGCTAGGGCAGTCAAGCCTATTTCATCATTGCAGAGAGCAGAGATTTTACTCCGGTACTTCCTGATTCCAAAGAAAACAGGGGACTCCGTCCCATGCTAGACCTGAGGGCTTTGATCAAGTTTTTAAGAAAAGAAAAGTTCAAGATGGTTTCCCTGGGCACTTGATCCCCTTCTTGCAAAAAGGGGACTGGCTACGCTCCCTCTATCTAGAGGACGCATTTACTCGCATCAAGATCTTTCCCAGTCACCGGAAGTATCTTTGATTCTTGGTGGGGAAACAGCACTTCCAGTAACGTGTTTTGCCGTTTGGGCTAGTGTCAGCCTCGCATGTCTTCACAAAATGCTTACCCATAGGGGCAGCGCACTTCACAAGCTGTCAGTCCATTTTTTTCTCTAGCTGGACAATTGGCTGTTCAAGAGCACCTCTCGGGCAGGGACCATAGAATCCATGTGTTCGACCCTAAAGGTGCTGGAGTCACTAGGGTTCATCATCAATTACCCCAAGTCCAATCTCATCCCATCACTGCAGTTGGACTTCATTGGAGCCCTAGACACAACTCAGGCCAAGGTCTTCTTGCCCCAGCAAAGGGTCATCAATTTGATGACCATCACAGCAGAGATACAAGCGAGCCAGCAATTTTCAGCATGGCACATGTTGGGCCACGTGGCTACAACAGTACATGTCACTCTCTGGACATGTTTGCACATGTGGAGAGCCCAATGGATCCTAAGATCCTAGTGGCGACAAGCCATGCAGGAGCTGCGGGACTGCATACCAAGTCACTCCGCCCCTCCAGGACTCTTTGTCCTGATGGTGGGTAAATTCCAATCTGGATTGGGGGAGTATCTTTCCAAAGTCCTCTGGTCCAGATTTTGCCAATGATGGATGCTCATGTAGATGGGCTCCTTACCCAGGGTCTATGGCCTGCCCAGGAACAACTGTATCAAATCGATTTCCTGGAGCTCTGGGCAATCAGGTACACTCTGTGGGCTTTCAGAAATCGGCTGTCCAACAAAATTATACTGATACAGGCGAACAACCAAGAGGCAATGTGATATGTCAACAAGCAGGGAGATACAGGTTCGTACTTCCTGTGTTAGGAAGCAGTCCAGATATGTCATGGGCCCACTCCCATAGTGTGGTGCTCAGGCCTGTGTAGCTGGATGGAACAGAGAATGCGATTGCAGACAAGACTGAGTTGCTCCTTCTGACCCCACGAATGGTCTCTGAACCAAGGGGTGGAGAATCGGATATTCAGCCTGTGGGGAAACCTGAAGGTGAATCTGTTCACTGCACCTTGGAACAAGAAAGTTCCTCAGTTCTGCTGCCTGTATAGGATACATGGCAGACCAGCCTCAGACGCCTTCACCTGCCATTGGGGCATAGGTCTCCAGGACGTGTATCCTCCAACTCCACTGGTGGCAAAGAATATGTTGAAGCTTTGCAAGGACAAGGGGACGATAATTCTCATAGCCCCTCATTGGCTGAGACAAGTCTGGTTTCCACTCTTTCAGGAGATGTCCATTAGGAAACTGATCAGACTGGGGAATTCCCCAGATCTCATCACCCAGGATTGGGGCAGGTTGCAACATCCCAACCTCCAGGTCCTATCACTCACAGCCTGGATGTTGAGAGGTTGATCCTTCCTCTAGAAAGTCCTATGCACTAAAGTGGATGAGGTTTTCTATGAGGTATGAGCAAAAGGCCTTAGATCCTTTTCTTGCTCTCCACAAAAACTGCTTGACTACCTTATACACCTTTCAGAAGCTGGTCTAAATACCAACTCATTTAAGGTTCACCTGAGTGCGACTGGCGCATATCACCTCAGTGTAGAGAGTAAGCCCATCTCTGCACAGCTTATAGTTGTACAGTTCATGCGAGGTCTGCTTTAGTTTAAAGCCTCTCTCTGTATCCTGGGACCTCAGCATGGTTTTAGCTCAACTGATGAAAGTTCTTTGGAGCCAATGTGCTCCTGTGACCTGAAGTACCTGACCTGGAAGATCAAGTTTTTTGTGGTGGTCACTTCAGGACACAGCGTCAGTGAGTTCCAAGGCATAGTGACTTATCCACCTTACACTAAGTATTTTCATGATAGAGTGGTCTTGTGCATGCATCCTAACTTTCTGCCTAAGGTGGTATCGGACTTCCATCGTAATCAGTCCATCGACCTGCCAACATTTTTCCCAGGCACCATTCACACCAAGAAGAATGAGCCCTGCTCAGTTTGGACTGCAAAAGAGCCTTAGCCTTCTGTCTGGAGCAGACAGAAGCCCATAGATAGTCCACCCAACTTTTGTTTCTTTTGATCAGAACTAGTTGGGGATCATTGTTGCCAAGCAGATGCATCTCCTTTTGTTATGTCCGGCGGGAGTGCATCTTGGGGGTCATGTCAAGGCTCGCTCTGTTTGAGCCATGGCAGCGTCGGTGGCCCACTTGGAGGAGATCTGCAGAGCTGAAACATGGAGTTCCAACCTCACGTTAGTGTCTGGATAGGGATGCCCGACGCGACAGCAGGTTTGGCCAGTCTGTCCTTCGGAACTTGCTTGAGATGTAGACCCCAACTCTGTTCCCTTCTGGAGCCCGTTATTTCTGTCAAGCTGTCCTCCTCCTCTTACCAACAAAACGTTGTTCGTGTTGTGCCCATTGGCAGTTGTTTTGTTGATCCCCATTTTGTTGGGGGACTGCCTGTATCTAGGGATTCGCCCATGTGTGAGGACTGCCACCCTACTTGTCCTCGGAGAAAGCAGAGTTGCTTACCTGTAACAGGTGTTCGACGACAGCAGGATATCCGTCCTCACAAAACCTGCCCACCACTGCGGAGCTGGGTTTTCCCTTCATGTGTTTTGTTCTTATCTTATTATTTTAATCCTCAATTCTATGTTATAAGACTAAGGGGACCCTGCATGGATGCATGGTGAGCGTGCTCAGAGAGGCTCAGTCAGAGTGCTAAAAACTTTTTTTTAAATGTATTTTCTATTGCCTCTTTTAGCATGAACATTGTATACAAAACAGCAATGTACATCATTAAATCAATATATAACAGTTAAAGATTCGTTAACCATCTTCGTTAATTTCCACCACCCCCCTTCCCCTCTCCCCTTGTCCATCAAATGATGTCACCCATGTGTGAGGACTGACATCCTGCTGTCCTTGGAGAACACCTGTTACAGGTAAGCAATGCTTCTTAACCTGATGCATAAATTGCATCAGTTTCCGAAGCAGACTTGTGCGCAAATTTCCACTTAAAAATGAACTCGCCAAGTCTACCCAAACAAGTTCCACCTGCTAAAACATCTGCTGAAAGTTTCGGCGCATACATTTTAAAATTCAAGAGTGCAAGCCCCACCCGGTCTCTAGCCCCCGGGGGCATCTCCACTCAGTTCTGATAAACTTTCACGTGAACGTGACGCACATGAATAAGTTTACCCAAATTATCCTTTCTATGTACAGACAGAAGACTGAAATCATGAGCAGTTCTTTTGGAGATTATTGGGACAGTTTCTGTATCTTCTAATCTCTGATTGCACTTCTTGAAACTTTAGAGCTCTGGTGTGTATATAACAAACTCTTTCCTGTACTTTACTACCTTCAGCACCCAGTGGGTGTCACTGTGGGAGCATAACATCTCTCTCTCTCTCTCTCTCCATCATGGGTGTCACTGTGAGAGCAGGACTTGTGTGTCTCTCTCTGTCCCTGCATGTCCTTGTGACAGCAGGGCTCCTCTCTAAGCTATTTCTAAGAACAAAGAGGTCCATATTCAGACACAGTCCTGCTAGCAAAGTTAGCCAGATAAACTTGCCCAGCTAACTTTGGAGGGATATCCAATAATTCAGCCGCACTACTGAATTAGGAGGATATCTTAAAGTTAGCCGGCTAACTTACAGGCCGATACGGTACAGTGCGCTCCGACAGAGTGCACTGTTAGCCGGCATTTGGACGCATGTTTTCGACGCGCTAGCTTTACCCCTTATTCAGTAAGGGGTGATAGCGCGTCCAAAACGCGCGTCCAACCCCCCCGAACCTAATAGTGCCCGCAACATGCAAATGCATGTTGCGGGCACTATTAGGTATTCCCGCGCGATACAGAAAGCAAAATGTGCAGCCAAGTCGCACATTTCTGCCGGCTCCGGGAAAGTGCACAGAAAAGCAGTAAAAACTGCTTTTTTGTGCACCCTCCGACTTACTGTCATGACGATATTAAGTCGGAGGTCCCGAAAGTTACAAAAAAAGTGTAAAAAAAAAAAAAATGTGTAATAGGCCTGCTCTCCCGCGTTTTTTACTGTATCGGCCCGTTAGCCGGCTAACTCAACTCCTCCCAGTTACATCCCCAGCTAGAATTTAGCCCGATAAGTGTCCAAATATTCATTTAAGTGGCTAACTTCTGAGTTAGCTGGCTCAATGCTTTTGAATAGGACCTCATCATTACAAAGTATGGATAAGCATGGTCTACATGGGGATGCCTTACTATTTTATTAGATTTCTTTGAAGGTATAAATAAATAAACTTGTGGATAATGGTGAGCCAGTTGGCACAGTGTACTTTCAGAAGGCATTTGAGAGAGTCCCTCATGAGAGTCTCCTCAGGAAGCTAAAAAGTCATGGGGTTACAGTGGCTAGGTAACTGGTTAAAATATAAGAAACAGGAGAGTAAGACTAGATGGCTCGTTTTCCCAATGGGAAGGGGTCAATAGTGGAGTACCTCAGGGATCAGTAGTAGGGCCAATGCTGTTTAACGTTTTTGTTAATGATCTGGAAAAGGGAGCAATGAGTGAGATTATCAGATTTGCAGATGACATATAAAGAAATAGCTTGCATGGCTCGAGAACTGGGCATAGAAATGGCAGGTGAAATTTAATAAGGATAAGTGCAAAGTGAACACTAAAAAGAACAGCAGACACGTCTATTACAACATAATTAATAGCAAAAAAAGAGTGATTAATATTCCAAATACTTATTACTTAAATATGATATCAAACGTTTTAGTGCAATCTTAATGCCTCTATTCTTGTAATGGGCTGCAAGTATCTTCAATGTAAATTGCACATTTTCATACCATACTGTATATCTGTCTGTTTGTACTATACTATTAATTTAAAACAAACTTTATTGAAAAACACTTAATTATGTACTTAAAAAGTCCCACTAAATATCTGGATCCGCTCAAAAAATACTTATAATATCTAATTACAAATAACCCGACTATGTTTCGGCAGACTCCTCCACCTTCTTTAGGGGTCACAAGCAAACTAAAATCAAAAGAAACAAGTGTTCTTATTACTTTTCTCTAAGCTCTTATTATAAATGCATTAAAGCTATAAACAAACACTTTGCTACAGACAGCACCATAAGCTTACCACCCACTTTGATGTTACTGCTTCTAAATGATTGAAAAATGGCAGCTAGCCCACCAAGACTCATTCATTACTAAATATATAACTATGTAATATGCATGACGTCACCGTATAGACTCAACCAGTCGCATTCTACAGCTACAATCCATCTGCCTCACCACTTACAAAGACTTTTGTTCTTAAACAATGAGCATCTTCCTTGCTGGCATGCTGCCCATTCCACTTCCCTATTAAAACCATTAGAATGGATTGGGTTTAAACTGCTTTCAGCGGATTAATAACAAGTCATAGTTACCTCCTCTGGATCCTAGAACAGGCTTGTCCAAAACCGCAAAAGTAAAATGGTCAAAAGAATGTTTCATCTTGACACCGTATCCAACTAACTGTGCCTCAATGTTTTGAAAAGTGATTGCACTTCTGTGTTCAAGTATTCAGGCTTTTAATGCCCTTCTTGTTTTTCCAATCTATATTAGCCTACAAGTACAGCACATAAGGTACACCACCCACTCTAGCTTGCATGTGGTCAACTGTTTTAGCCGAGTGTCCATAGAGGGCACAACCTCTCCTTGAAAACTTTGTGCACACACTGAACGACACCTGCACGGACATTCTTTTGACCATTTACTTTTTGCAGTTTTGGACAAGCCTGTAATGCAATCCAGAGGAGGTAACTATGTCTTATTAATCCGCCGAGAGCAGAAGTGGTCTCACCCAGCATGGCACTTCTTATGTTCTTATGACAGTTCCCAGATTCAGGTGCTGGTCCATATTGTCCCTGGTCAGATTACATTTCTGGCCTGGTGGCAGAAGTCTACATACTATTTTGCTACTATAGCTACTGTTTTTCCTCTTTCCCCCAGGATCACACAGTTTGTCTTGCTCATTCTTTTGTGGGAAGTCTTTGATTTTCTCTGTCAGCTTTAGGAAATGTGCATCTCTGATATCTTTGCATTTTGCACAGTACAGAGCAAAATGTATTTCTGAAAGCATTTTTTCAGTTGACACACAATGAAGCTGTGTAATTTGTTGCCAGACAGCATAGTCAAGGTTAATAGTGTAGCTGGGTTTAAAAATAGATTTAGACAATTTCCTGGAAGCAGGTCCATTAACAACTGTTAGCCAGGTAACTTGTGGATAAGAACATGCCATACTGGGTCAGACCAAAGGTCCATCAAGCCCAGCATCCTGTTTCCAACAGTGGCCAATCCTCCTGTGTCTGAGAATGAGCAATATGGAATGGATGTTTCTATTGGGATCTGCCCAGTACTTGTGACTTAGATTGGCCACTGTCCAAGACAGGATGCTGGGTCCACTGGACCAGTGGACTTGACCCATGATGACTGGTTCTTATTTATTTATTTTTTACTTTTATATACCGATATTCCTGTACAAAACTACAAATCACACCGGTTTACAGAGAACAAAACTTTGCATAAGAGCGTTACATGGAACAATGTGAGAGGCAAGAAACTGCTTAAGAAACCAAGGCTAAGAACTTGGCAGGTGCCAAACCAAACCAAGGCTAAGAACTTGCCCGGTGCAAACAATAACAAAAGGCAATATTCAACATAGCTAATAAATACTTTCGAACGGGAAATAAGTACTTAATAAATCTGAAATTAACAAGTTTCTAATTAGGATAAATACTTAATGAATGTGATTAACAAGATTTTAGATAAGAAGGTATGCATCTTAAGGCGGAATTAGTCAGGATATGGAGTCTAGCTACAGGGGTGCATCATGATCTATAGGAGATAAAAGTTCGAGCATTAGATTGGATCAAAGGACCCCGAAAATGAGGGTCAGAATGGTCAAGGTATGAGGGTCAGAATGGTCAAGGTATGAGCGGAAGTCATCAATTCTGTGAAAATGAGCAGAAGTCCTTATTCTGGGAATGCAAGTTTGAAGAGCCATGTTTTGAGTTTTTTGTTAAATGATAGAGGACATGGATCTTGTCGGAGGTCAGGAGGGAGTGCATTCCCTCTTATGAAGACTTTCAGAGTGTAGGGGTCTGTGTTTGTCTAGAGCAACAATAACGACTAGACTGGTGGCACAACGGATTTATTGCAGCATATTTTTCTAACCCCTTCACAATATCGCTTAGCCATAGACCTGATCCCTCAGGCACTCAAAGTGAGTTCAATTTATCACTACTTCTGTTGTCTGTCAGTCAACCAATTTCTAATCCAGTCCACCACCACCCAAGCTGCTCATTTTATTCATGAACCTCCTATGCAATACCGTATCAAAAGCTTTGCTGAAATCCAGTAAACCGCAACAAGTGCTTGTATTTGATCTAATTCTCTAGTCATCCAATCAATCAGATTTGTTTGAGGCAACTTTCCTCTGGTAAAACCATGTTGCCTTGGATCCTTCCACCCACTAGATTGTAAATAGTTCACTATCCTTTCCTTCAGCTGAGACACCCATTCATTGTCCCACTACTGAGGTAATGGTAATTGGCTTGTAGTTTCCAAACTCCTCTCCAGTATCACATTTGTAAAGAGGGACCATGGTTTCTCTTTTCCAATTTTGTGGTACCTCTCCCATCTCCAAGGGTCTATTGAACAGGTCCTTCAGTAGACCCACCGGCACCTATCTGAGCTCCCTTAGTATCTTGGATGTATCTCACCTGACCCTCAGGGCCTTGTCCACGTTCAGTTTATTTAATTCCACCCAAACACTCTCTTCTGTAAATCGGGTGGTAGCTACACCCCACCGATCCATTATCTTGCTAGCCAGCAGCAGTTCTCTTCCAGGGTCGTCTTTAGTGAACACTGAACTGAAACATTTATCTAATATTTCTGCTTTTCCTTGTCTCTCTCCACACATTGCTTTTTGTCACCGTTCAGTCTTACAGTTAAGCCTCTGGGTTTCCTCCTTTCTCTGAGTTATCTGAAGAATTTGTCACCTTGCTTTACCTCTTTATTAATCCTTTCTTCTACTTGAGCTTTTACCATGTTGATTTCCTTCCTCATCTCTTTCAGTTTCACCAAATATTCTTCCCTCTTTTCCTCTTTTTGCGATTTGTTGGTCCACTTCACCTATCTTCTTCTAGCCTTACATCTCCTCTTCAAGGTATTTCCCCAAGTCAGTATTTTTGAAATCCAGGACTTTGAGTGGGACGACTCTCTGCCTTAGCGATTACATCAGACTAGCCATCTGCTGATCCCTGGTGCTCAGGGAGACCCCTATTTGAGCATTAGAGATGCTGTCTCTGTGAGTACCAGCTCCAGTATCCTTTGAAGGGCATTCACAATCTTCTCTACTTCTTACAGATTCTGCAGCAGGGACTCCAATCTCTAACCAGCAACATCTCTCCCTTCCTTTCCAACTTTTGGATGTCTGGCTAGATCTCCGTTCGGTTTTATTTATTTATTTATTTATCCCGTTTTATATACCGTCCGGTTTCGTCATCACAACGGTTTGCAAAGTATCGATGTTTAACAGAGTATACAGAAATTCACGTGCTTGTTAACATTGTTATCGTAGTCATTATAAGCATAGTTCATTTGTTAAACTGTACAGGTTAATTACGTGCATTGGATTGGTTCTGCATGTTTATATGTAGTATAGAGTCATTGGGTGTTTTGGTATGCTTTAGTGAACATCCAAGTTTTTAGTTCTTTTTTGAAGGTTTTTAAGTTTTGCTGTGTTCTCAGTTCGGTTGGGAGGGTGTTCCAGAGTTCGGGGCTTCCTAGGGAAATGGCTCTCTTCCGAGTTGAGGTAAGTTGTTTGTGGCTTGTAGGTGGAATTTTTAATAGACCTTTGTTAGCTGAACGGAGATTTCGGTTTGGTGAGTGTAGTTTTATGGATTCACTTAGCCAGTTTGTTTGTTCTTCATATATTATTTTGTGTATTATGGATAGTATTTTGTAGTCTATCCTGTATTTTATTGGGAGCCAGTGTAGTGAAATGAGAGTTGGAGTAATGTGATCGTATTTTTTTTTCGTTTCTGTGAGTATTCTGGCAGCTGTATATTGAAGGATTTGGAGAGGTCGGATGGTGATGAGAGGTAAGTTGAATAGCAAGGAGTTGCAGTAATCCAAGTTGGAGAAGATGAGTAGTTGGAGGACTGTTCTGAAGTCGTCGGGGGAAAGGAAAGGTTTTAGATGTCGTAGGGTTAGGAGTTTGTGATATCCGTCTTTGATTTTAGCGGAGATGTGGTTTTTGAAGGATAGTTCCTTGTCGATTATGACTCCTAGATTGCGGGCATGGGTGACAGGGGAGATTGCAGTCTTTTGATTCATTATGTTGAGTGGTGGTAAGTGCATAGGGTTGTTCTTTCTATCCAGCATGATTATTTCTGTCTTTTCAATGTTTAGGATAAGTCTCATGTTGGTTAGTAGTTGCTTATTTTGGTGAGGTAATTGGCTGTTTTTTTGTAGGTGTTTTCCAGAAAGTTGTGTATTGGGATAAGTATTTGGATGTTGTCAGCATATATGAAGTGAGTCAGTTTAAGGTTTGAGAGGAAGTGGCATATCGGGAGAAGATAGATGTTGAAGAGTGTCGCCGATAGTGCTGAGCCTTGGGGAACTCCATTGACAAGGTTTATTTTCTTTGAGAGGGTGTCGTTGATTGACACCTGGTAGGTCCTTTGTGATAGGATGAGAACCATTGAAGGGTTTTTTGGTTACACCAATTTTGGATAGACGGTCAATCAGTATTGAATGGTTTACTATGTCGAAGGCTGCTGATAGGTCTAGTAGGACTAGAAGGTAGCTGTGGACGTAGTCAAATCCTTTGAGCATGGTGTCGTTTAAAGATAGGAGTAGTGATTCAGTGTTTAGTTGTTTCCTGAAGCCGAATTGTGTGGGGAGTGTAGGATGTTGTTCCTTTCCAAGTGGTCACTGAGTTGGGAGTGGACGATTTTTTCAATAATTTTGGCAATGAATGGTAGGTTTGATATGGGTCGGTAGTTTAGTGGGTTTTCTGGATCAAGGTTGGTCTTTTTCAGTATGGATTTGATAATTGCTGATTTTAGGCAGTCGGGGTAGTTTCCTTCTGTGAGGGATAGGTTCATGATGTCTGTTAACGTTTTTGTTATTGATGATTCGATGGCTTTGATCGTCTGTATGGGTATGCTGTCGATAGGGTACTTAGCTGGGTTCATTTTTTTTGATGATATTTTAGATTTCCGGTTCCTCTATGTGTAGACCACACCAGTGTAAACAGAAATATGGTTGTCTCTTTTTAAGACAACTGTCAGCGCTTCCTCCTTCCCCCTATCTCCCTGCATTTCAGTTGTTTGGATATTTATTTTTACATAAACAGCTAGTTTTCCCCCTTTTCAGTCATTGCTATCCTTCCTCATCCGATTATAGGCCGGTTCGGCCGTATCCATTTCATGAAACTCACTGAATCACATCTCTGTAATAGCAACAGCATCCAAGTCTACCTCCAGCATCAGGGCCTGCAGATCTGGCACTTCATTGCTCTCCAGCCGCTCTCCCTGGATTCTGTCTCTCTCCGTTTGCGGTAGAGTGAACTGTTGAGCTGATTTCTTTTATTTTCCCCCTAGTGGTTTGGTTTCCATCTGCCACCCCCATGCGCTAATTTGAATGCTTGATGACACGTGATCTGAATGTTTCACTTAGGACCCTTCTTCCTGCACCTGGCCCCAGCCTCCCATGCACCTGACAGCAGCTTTTGAGCCGTGTTTTGGCGTGGTCTTTACGGCTTACCTTTCCTCTGAAAAGGCTGTGCTCTTCACCGTGTGCTCAGGCTGCTTCCCCAGAGTCTGCAGTTCTCTCTGGCTTAAAACCTGCTGTCAGATATTCTGGGGGTTGGGGATGTGTAGAGAAGAGTAAAAAGACATGCGATGAAGATGGCCTACATCTTTCTGTGACAGGAAAAAGGAACCTAAGTGAGACCTTTGGATCATGTGTCATCGGGGTTAAACTAGAGGACGGGAGTGGCGGATGGACTTGGAATGTCACTCCAGTGGGAGAAGAAAATATCCAAAAAATCAGCTCAGGAAGGAGACATAAGAACATAAGAAATTGCCATGCCAAGGGAGAGCAGCTGGAAAGCTACGAGTACAAAGTTCCAGATCTGCAGGCCCTGAAGGTGGAGGCGGACTCAGAAATCATTGCTATTACAGAGACATGCTTCAGTGAGCCTCCTGAATGGGATACGGCCACACCAGGGGGGGGGGGGAGCAGCTCTTTATGTGAAAAACAATATCACAGTGACTGAAAAGCAAGGGGGACGGTGAAAGGAGGAAACACTGTGGGCTGAAAGGCCAGTGGAGCAAAGTGCACTCGACTGTGCGCACATGTTAGCAGACAGTTTACCTCGGTATAACAAGGAGTTTAGTGCATAAAAACCGTGGGCACAATTAGTGCTCCTCCGTGCAAATCAAGGCATTCACTAGTACTCCCCAGTGCAGGGAGGTGCGGAGGGTTTCCTCAGGCCTGGAAATGCAACTCCTGGACAGAGGTGGGACTAACTGAAGTCTGTAGAACTGAGGATCCTGTACTTTGGATTCATGTTTTCTGTGTCTAAGAATGTCTTTGTGTGCACATTTTTTGTTTAAATCTCCCGATGCATTAGCATGCCAGGATTTAACTCTTATAGCTTGGGTGCACCAGTTCAGTGCACGTTCTTTACTCGCATCATCTTACATTGGGCTCTGGGAGTGCTGTGTGAGCCTTCTCTGGCCTTCTTGCAACCAGGTGACTGTGACTTCTCTGGGACTGCTATTCATAGGGAGTCTCAGGCCAGGTACTATAATCAGGAACGGGTCCCAGGTACAACTTTAAGGCCGGATTTTAAAACCCTGGTGCGTGTAAATAATGGGCCTTACGCGCGCCGGGCCTGTTTTCAAATGGGCCCAGCCACGCACGTAAACCCTGTGATGCATGTAAGTGCTGGGGCCTTAAAAGGGGGCGGTCCAGGGGGGTAGGGCAGGGCTAGAGGTGCCCGATACCACGGCCATTTATCGCAGGAGCAAAAGGTGAATTAAAAAATGGGGGGGGGGGGGGGGGGGGAGGCTAGTAAGTTCCCTCCCAGTCCGCTCCTTAATTGGATCATGCTATTTAATGCTTTTCAAAGTTCAATTTTGGAAAATATTTTCTGGACTATGGTCTATAAGTTTTAAACAAAAAATGATGACACCTTCATTTAGGCTATAATTATAATTTGATTATAGTTCCCATTCGTTTGATTGGTTATCTCCCCACTTGGATAACTTTCACTCCATGGATATTGGTAATTGAAATCTCCCATTATTATTGCACTGCCAGTTTGGTTAGCTTCCCTGATTTCTCTTAGCATTTCATCATGTGTCTGACCATTTTGTCCAGGTGGATGGTAGTATACTCCTATCACTATACTCTTACCCAACACACCTGGGATTTCTACCCATGTGACCATTTACTCTCTTGTATGATCTTTATCCTGATGGACTCTATACCCTCCCGGGCATAAAGTGCCACACCCCCACCAAGTTGATCCTCCCTATCATTGCGATATAATTTGTACCCTGATATAGCACTGTCCCATTGGTTACCCTCCTTCCACCAGCTCTCTGTGATGCCAATTATGTCAATCTCATCATTTGCTGCTATACACTCTAACTCTCCCATCTTACTTCTTAGACTTCTGGCATTGGCATACAGACATTTCAAAGTGTGGTTTTTGTTTCTATTAACAACCTGCTTTTCAGTTGTTAGGGATAATTCAGAAATCATTAGCTTCGGTGATTTTTTACTTATAGGCACATGGAATACTTTTCTAATTATTGGAACCTCACTGTTGGGATTCCCTAATTCTAATGCTTCATTAGTATCTTTTGAAGATACCTCCCTTTGAACAATGCGCTGCTGAGCGACTGTCGGCTTTCCCCTTTGCTCTAGTTTAAAAGCTGCTCTATCTCCTTTTTGAAAGTTAGCGCCAGCAGTCTGGTTCCACCCTGGTTAAGGTGGAGCCCATCCCTTCGGAAGAGACTCCCCCTTCCCCAGTTCCTTCCAAAACGTACAGAGCATTGATGACGTCCCCTTGGGCTGTCCTGAAGACAGAGTGTTCTTGTCCAGTGATGCGAGCAGTTCCTCTGTATGATGTGTGGGGCTGAGCTGTTACCGGATCCAGGATAGGGAGCAGCTGCCAGACTGCTTGCTTTCCTCCTCTACGTTATTCTGCCTTTCTAACCTTGTACCCTTCCAGACAGGACCCGTCTTCCTCTCAATAAGAAGGAACTCGCACCTTGAGACAGAGTGGGACATTTCACTAGAGCACGTGGCCTCCAATCCCACCCTTTTCTCTTTGCTCCTCCGTGGTTAGCAGGTCTGGGTTCCATTCCTGGCTCTGGCTCTCATTTCTTGGGCTGCATTTATTGCCTTGGGGGTGGGATGGCCCTAAAGTTTTATGGAGATATATTGTGTCAGTCTCCTTGAGGTTGGATTTCTGCCTTGGGCCTCGTAGGTGTTACGAGCTTCGATAAATCTCGACCTGTCTCCTGGGATGAAGTCCTTCTTGTTACCCCCATCTAGGTGCATTGCCTCCTGGGCACCTAGAATATATAGACTGGTGCCTGAGAGGAGCTGCTGCTAGTGCCAGTGCATGCCAGTGATAGAGCCAAAGAAGATGGAGAGAGGGGAGGGGGTGGAGTGAAGAAAGGAAAAAAGATAAAACTAAAACAAGCTGCAAAATGTTTCTCTTGATGCCAAAGGATTTTGTTTGGCATCCAAAGGTTCAGGAATGTTTTCCTCCCCTGGGCACGGGTGTAACACGGCAGACGGATGGGCTGTTGCTGGTCACTGCAATGAGCATTGGAAAGTTCTCAGCCTGTCTCCTGGATCCCTAAGTGCATTATTTCTTAACCACTGAACGAAGGCAGAGAAGCATTGCCTCTGCTCATCCTGTGCTTTCTCCTCCCGCAGCTTCTGCCTACTCCTCGCCTTGATGGTCCCGACGGTCTCTGGTGAGGATGCACTCCCTATCGTGCTACATGACTCCTGGGCTGACTTCTGGCTTGTCCGCTTCCTTTTCAACATTGCCGGTTATGCCACCATAGTGATACCTGGATTCCTGCTCATCCAGTACTTCAAACGCAGAAACTACTTGGAATCAGGTGAGGATGGAGAGAGGAAGTGAATTGAAAAGTGAATTGAAAAGAGATGGGCAGGAGCCTGATGTGGGGAGATGGGGAGATGACGAGGTGCGGGAGAACATGATGTGAGTAACAGTGAGGCAGGATGTGGATACCCAGACATGAGAGAGAGCATAAGGTGTGAAGGTGATGAAGCAGGGTGTATATATCTAGAAACATGCAAGAGCAGGGTGTGGATATGTGACCAGGTAGAGTGTATATATCCAGAAACATGCGAGAGCAGGGTGTGGATATGTGACCAGGCAGGGTGTATATATCTAGAAACATGCGAGAGCAGGGTGTGGATATGTGACCAGGCAGGGCGTATATATCTAGAAACAGGCGAGAGCAGGGTGTATAAATCCAGAAACAGGCGAGAACAGGGTGTGGATATATGACCAGGCAGGGTGTATATATCTAAAAACATGCGAGAGCAGGGTGTGGATATGTGACCAGGCAGGGCGTATATATTTAGAAACATGCAAGAGCAGGGTGTGGATATGTGACCAGGTAGGATGTATATATCTAGAAATAGGCGAGAGCAGGGTGTGGATATGTGACCAGGCAGGGTGTATATATCCAGAAACAGGCGAGAACAGGGTGTGGATATGTGACCAGGCAGGGTGTATATATCCAGAAACAGGCGAGAACAGGGTGTGGATATGTGACCAGGCAGGGCGTATATATTTAGAAACATGCGAGAGCAGGGTGTAAATATGTGACCAGGTAGGGCGTATATATCTAGAAACAGGCTAGAGCAGGGTGTGGATATGTGACCAGGCAGGGTGTATATATCCAGAAACAGACGAGAGCTGGGTATGGTAAGTGACCAGGTAGGGTGTATATATCTAGAAACAATTGAGAGCAGGGTGTGGGTAAGTGATCAGGTAGGGTGAATATATCTAGAGACAGATGAAAGCAGGGTGTGGATATGTGACCAGGCAGGGCTTATATATCTAGAAACAGGCGAGTGCAGGGTGTATATGTGACCAGGCAGGGTGTATATATCCAGAAACAGGCGAGTGCAGGGTGTATATATCCAGAAACAGGCGAGTGCAGGGTGTATATGTGACCAGGCAGGGTGTATATATCCAGAAACAGGCGAGAGCTGGGTATGGTTAAGTGACCAGGCAGGGTGTATATATCCAGAAACAGGCGAGAGCAGGGTGTGGATATGTGACCAGGCAGGGTGTATATATCCAGAAACAGGCGAGTGCAGGGTGTATATGTGACCAGGCAGGGTGTATATATCCAGAAACAGGCGAGAGCAGGGTGTGGATATGTGACCAGGCAGGGTGTATATATCCAGAAACAGGCGAGAGCAGGGTGTGGATATGTGACCAGGCAGGGTGTATATATCCAGAAACAGGCGAGAGCATGGTGTGAGTAAGTGACCAGGCAGGGTGTGTATATCCAGAAACAGGCGAGAGCAGGGTGTGGGTAAGTGACCAGGCAGGTTGTATATATCCAGAGACAGATGAGAGCAGGTGTGGATATGTGACCAGGCAGGGTGTATATATCCAGAGACAGGCGAGAGCAGGGTGTGGGTGTGGTACCAGCAGGGTGGATATATCCAGAGGCAGGTGAGAGCAGGGTGTGGATATGTGACCAGGCAGGAAGTATATATCCAGAAACAGGCGAGAGCAGGTGTGGATATGTGACCAGCAGGGTGTATATAACCAGAGGCAGGTGAGAGCAGGGTGTGGGTAACTGACCAAGTATGGTTGATATATCCAGAGACAGATGAGAGCAGGTGTGGATATGTGACCAGGCAGGGTGTAATATCCAGAGACAGGCAAGAGCAGGGTGTGGGTGTGGTACCAGCAGGCTGTATATATACAGAGACAGATGAGAGCAGGTGTGGATATGTGACCAGGCAGGGTGTATATATCCAGAAACAGGCGAGAGCAGGTGTGGATATGTGACCAGGCAGGGTGTATATATCCAGAAACAGGCGAGAGCAGGTGTGGATATGTGACCAGGTATGGTGTATATATCCAGAAACATGCGAGAGCAGGTGTGGATATGTGACCAGGCAGGTTATATATATCCAGAAACAGGCGAGAGCAGGTGTGGATATGTGACCAGGCAGGGTGTATATATCCAGAAACAGGCGAGAGCAGGTGTGGATAATGTGACCAGGCAGGTTATGTATATCCAGAAACAGGCGAGAGCAGGTGTGGATATGTGACCAGGCAGGGTGTATATATCCAGAAACATGCGAGAGCAGTTGTGGATATGTGACCAGGCAGGGTGTATACATCCAGAAACATGCGAGAGCAGGTGTGGATATGTGACCAGGCAGGGTGTATACATCCAGAAACATGCGAGAGCAGGTGTGGATATGTGACCAGGCAGGGTGTATATATCCAGAAACAGGCGAGAGCAGGTGTGGATATGTGACCAGGCAGGGTGTATATATCCAGAAACATGCGAGAGCAGTTGTGGATATGTGACCAGGCAGGGTGTATACATCCAGAAACATGCGAGAGCAGGTGTGGATATGTTACCAGGCAGGGTGTATATATCCAGAAACAGGAGAGAGGGGGGTGTGGATATGTGATGAGGTAGGGTTTATGTACCCAGAGACAGATGAGAGCAGTAGGTGGATATGTGACCAGGCAGGGTGTATATATCCAGAAACATGCGAGAGCAGGTGTGGATATGTGACCAGGCAGGGTGTATATATCCAGAAACATGCGAGAGCAGGTGTGGATATGTGACCAGGCAGGGTGTATATATCCAGAAACATGCGAGAGCAGGTGTGGATATGTGACCAGGCAGGGTGTATATATCCAGAAACAGGAGAGAGGGGGGTGTGGATATGTGATGAGGTAGGGTTTATGTACCCAGAGACAGATGAGAGCAGTAGGTGGATATGTGATGAGGTAGGGTTTATGTACCCAGAGACAGATGAGAGCAGTAGGTGGATATGTGACGAGACAGGGTATGCATATGCAGAGATGGGAGAGAGCTAGGTATGATGACATGACAAGGTAGAGTGTGTATGTCCAAAGATGGGGAGGGCAATATATAGGGCTATAATCTGGAGGGTCTGTATACATAGGAATGGGGACGTGATGAGAAGGCATGTTTACACAAGAGATGGGGTAAGAACAGGGTGTGGGAAGGTGAAATGTAGGGAGTGTATAACCAGTCTTGGGTGATGGGGCAGAGTGTGTGTACCAGGTGGTGGGCAATGGGGCAGGGTTTATATTTCCTGAGTTGTTGTCAGGGCAGGAATATATAGCCAGATTTGTCAGTGGGGCAGAGTATATATAACCCAAAACCAATGTACTGGTATATACTATAAAGCACCCTATCACCAACAAAACTTTTGTTGGACCCTCCAATCTCGAGTAAGCATTTATACATCCAACTCTGTTGCGACTGAGAGATTTGTCGCATCAATTTTGTTGAGACTGTTTTTAAGAAAGATTCATAATTCAAAAATTTAAACAAAAAGATATATGTGGTTTATAATTAAAGTAATGAGACCCCTTATCACAATCGAGTTGGATGTATAAATGCTTACTCGAGATTGGAGGGTCCAACAAAAGTTTTGTCGGTGATAGGGTGCTTTATAGTACCGTATTTTCTGGCGTATAAGACGACCCCCAACTTTTCCAGTTAAAATATAGAGTTTGGAATATGCTCGCCGTATAAGACTACCCTTCTGTGTCACTAATAACCATACTGTATGTGGTACCCAGTATACAACAACCAGCCAATCACGGCAAGCGATGCACCTTACCGGCGATTGGCTGGTTGTTGTATACAAATCCTGCTTGGATTGGTCAGCTCTCCCTGCCTGCCCAGCCCTCCCTGTCTCCAAGACTATCGGAGCGGTAACGCAACCCTCTGGTCCACCCTTGTATCCTATTCCCGGTACCTCCTGCTCTGCCTCTCAGATCTCGCTCCTGAGGACTGCAGTGAAGCGGCGCAGACGCGCATGTGCGAGATCTGAGAGGCAGAGAAGCAGGTACCGGTAATAGAGATGTGAATCGGAACCAGAATCGGTTCTGATTCCGGTTCCGATTCACATCGTGTGTTTTTTTTCGTCCGGCCCGATCGGATTTTTTTTTTTATCGGCTGCGCCCGAGCCGATAAACAAAAAACCCACCCGACCCTTTAAAACTAATCCCTCAGCTTCCCCCACCCTCCTGACCCCCCCCAAGACCTGCCAAATTAATTAAATACAACCCCCACCCTCCTGACCCCTCCAAGACCTGCCAAATTAATTAAATACAACCCCCCACCCTCCTGACCCCTCCACAAGATCTGCCAAAAGTCCCTGGTGGTCCAGCGGGGGTCCAGGAGCGGTCCAGGAGCGATCTCCTGGACTTGGGCCGTCGGCTGCCAGCAATCAAAATGGCGCCGACGGCCCTTTGCCCTTAGTATGTCACTGGGGTCGACCAATGGCAGCGGTAGCCCCTGTGACATAGTAAGGGCAAAGGGCCTTCGGCGCCATTTTGATTACTGGCAGCCGACGGCCCTTTGCCCTTACTATGTCACAGGAGCTACCGCTGCCATTGGTCGACCCCAGTGACATACTAAGGGCAAAGGGCCGTCGGCGCCATTTTGACTACTGGCAGCCGATGGCCCAAGTCCAGGAGATCGCTCCCGGACCGCTCCTAGACCCCCGCTGGACCACCAGGGACTTTTGGCAGGTCTTGGGGGGGTCAGGAGGGTGGGGAGTTGTAATGAATTAATTTGGCAGGTCTGGGGGGTCAGGAGGGTGGGGGGGTTTGGTAGATTTTTATTTTTTTTTTATATTCGTTCCATAAGACGCAGACATTTTTCCCCCCACTTTTGGGGAAAAAAGTACGTCTTATGGAGCGAAAAATACGGTAATTATTCGCCCTCTAAGACGACCCCCGGCGTATAAGATGACCCCCGACTTTTGAGAAGATTTTCAGGGGTTAAAAACTCGTCTTATACGCCGGAAAATACGGTATATACCAGTACATTGTTTTTGGGTTATATGAGTTGTTTACAAAGTTGTAAGTGGGTTGTTGTGTGGCAGAGTATATATAACCAGAGACGGGCGACAGGCAAGGTGTGTAAAACCAAGGTTGGGTAATGGGATAGGTACTGGTAGATAGGCAGCGGACAGGATGTGTATAGCCAGAGTTGGGATTTGGGATTTGGGACATGCCGGAGGCCAGTCTGCGGGTCAGACGAGCTATGGAGAAGCTTTATCCGCTACCAGAGGAGTCATTGGATCTTCTCAAAGTCCCTAAGTTGGACGCAGCCGTTTTGGCCATCACCAAGCGCACAACAATTACAGTGTCAGGAGCGGCTGAGCTTAAGGATCTCCAGGATAGGAAGCTTGAGGTCCTTCTTAAGTGGATTTTTGAGGTGTCGGCGTTTGGCGTCAGAGCAGCTGTCTGCAGTAGTCTCATGCAGCGGGCAACCCTGAGATGGGTGCAACAGTTTCTCACTGCTCAGGATCTTCCCCCGGCGAAGGCGGAGCGTGTGGAGGCGGCAGTTGCATATACCGCAGACACGTTGTATGATCTCCTCCGTACTTCCTCGTGCATGATGGTATCCGCGGTGTCAGCCAGGAGGCTTCTATGGCTCCGCAATTGGTCCGCTGACGTCTCTTCCAAGTCTCAGTTGGGGGCTCTTCCGTTCAAAGGAAAATTTTTATTTGGAGATGATCTAGAACATCTCAAGTCCCTAGGGGACAATAAAGTGTACAAGCTTCCGGAGAATAAGCCTAGGCCTTCTAGGACCTTCGGTTCATCTCATTCCCGTTTTCAGGGGCAGCGCCATTTTCGTCAGGCAGAGCCCCTTCCTTCGCTCCCTGGCAGCCGTCGGCAAGGTCCCAGGCTTGGGCTTATTCCTTTCGCGGCCAAAGGTCCCCCACGATGGGGTCTCCCAAGGATTTTCCGGCAACAAGTCTTCCCAATAAAGGTGCGCCGACCTACTCCTCCGTTCCAGAAATAGGAGGCCGTCTCTCTCTGTTTTTCAAAGATTACTTCGGATCAGTGGGTTCTAAGCATCATAGAACACGGTTACACTTTAGATTTTGCTTGCCCGTTGCAAGACCTGTTTTTGGTGTCTCCATGCGGGTCCCGGGCAAAACAACAGGTGGTAAATCAAACCCTGTGTCGATTGAAATCCCTGGTAGCCATTGTTCCAGTTCCACCGGCCGAGCGCAGGACCGGCAGGTACTCCCATATATTTCGTGGTTCCCAAGAAGGAGGTCTCCTTCCGCCCGATATTGCACCTGAAGAAAATGAACAGGGCGCTTCGGGTGCCCCGCTTTCGCATGGAAACTCTGCAGTCAGTCATTGCGGCCGTCCGCAAAGGCGAATTTTTGGCCTCGTTGGATCTGAATGAGGCTTATCTTCACATAGGGATCTGCGAACATCATCAGAGGTTTCTGCGGTTTATGGTCTTGGGCGAGCATTATCAATTCCGTTCAGATTGGCGACAGCTCCCCGCTTCTTCTCCAAGGTGATAGTTGTAGTGGTGGCGGCTCTCATAATGGAAGGGATCTTGGTTCATTCTTACTTGGACGATTGGCTCATTCAGGTGAAGTTAGAGGAGCTTTGCAAGATAGAAGTTCGCTCGGTCTTGCAGCGTCTTCACTCTCTCGGATGGGTCGTCAATTTCTCCAAGAGCCATTTGGTCCCATCCCAGGTGCTGGATTTCTTGGAAGCCCAATTCGACACTGCTGTCGGCAAAGTTTTCCTCCTGCAGGAGCGGATAGACAAGCTGATGTCTCAGATTCAGCGGCTGTTGGCCCTACCGATGCCCAAGGTATGGGGCTACTTGTAGGTTCTTGGTTTTATGGCGTCTACTCTGGAGTTAGTTCCCTGAGCCTTTGCTCATATGAGACCTTTGCAGAGGGCGTTGTTTTCCCGCTGGGATCCCAAGTCAGAAGAGTTCCAGTTACCCTTACTGCTCATGGATTCTGCCAGAAACAGTCTCAGGTGGTGGTTGGGCCCCCAAGCACTTACGGCGTGGGGTGGACCTGGAGGAGCCCCAGTGGGTAATTGTAACGACGGATGCCAGCCTCTCCAGTTGGGGCGTAGTTTGCCAATCGCGGTCAGCGCAAGGTCAATGGACACGTCAGGAGGCGAAGTGGTCCATAAATTGCTTGGAAACAAGAGCAGTATGCCTGGCGCTGCGCAGCTTACTCCCTCTTGTCTGGCAACAGTCGGTGCAAATTGTGTCCTACAATGCAACGACTGGCATACATCAATCACCAAGGGGGAACAAGAAGTCGTCCAGTGGCTGGGGAGGCAGACAAGCTGATGGTCTGTGTGGAACACAATCTCTCCCGATTGGCGGCTTCACATATAGCCAGGGTAGACAACGTTCAGGCAGATTTTCTCAGCCAACAACAGTTAGACCCCAGAGAGTGGGAGCTATCCGAGGAAGTGATGCAGCTCTTAACTTGTTGGTGGGGCGTGCCCTGCCTGAACTTGATGGCGACTCGGCGGAACTTGAAGGCGGCTCGTTTTTTCAGTCGCAGAAGGGATTACGGGGCAGAAGGAGTGGATGCTCTGGTTCTTCCGTGGCCCCACGACATTCTGCTCTACGTTTTTCCTCCTTGGCCGTTGGTGGACAAGGTCTTAAGAAGAATAGAGACCCACCCGGGGTCGGTCACACTCATAGCCCCGGAATGGCCACAGAGGCCATGGTTCGCAGATCTGATCAACTTGGCGGTGGACAGCCCCTTTCGTCTCAATCATCTTCCAAATCTTCTTCGGCAAGGTCCAGTATTTTTCGAGCAGGCAGCTCACTTTTGTCTAGGGGCCTGGCTTATGAAAAGAAGCAATTGAGGAAGAAGGGTTATCCTGATTCAGTCATTTTCACCCTCCTACGGGCACGAAAGACATCAACTTCGCTCACATATGTTCAGGTCTGGAAGGTTTTCGATTCATGGTGTAGCGAGTTGGATGTTTCCTCACCATTGTTTTCCCCACCATTGTTCATATTCTTGCCTTCTTACAAGAAGGGTTGAAAAAAGGGTTGGCGTACAGTTCTCTCCGGGTTCAGGTAGCGGCTCTGGGCTGTTTAAGGGGAAAGATTGACAGGGCATCCCTTTCAGCCCATCCTGACGTGGCGCGATTTCTGAAGGGTGCTAAGCATTTGAACCCCCAGTTCGACCAATGTGTCCTTCTTGGAGTCTGAATCTGGTTCTCCGAGGGTTGTGCGGCCTTCCCTTTGAGCCTCTCAAATGGGCCGCTTTAAAAGACCTAACGCTCAAGGCGGTTTTCCTAGTGGCTTTAGGGAACCTTTTCTATGGATTTTCGATTCCAGGGTGTCCCTTAGAAAGGTACCCTCCTTTCTATCAAAGGTCATGTTGGGTTTTCAGTCAGTGGAGTTGCCAGCCTTTCCAGATTTGGATCGTGATTCCCCTCAGGCTCGCGACTTGCAGAAATTGGATGTCCGGGTTCTCCTTCGATATTTGCAGGTGACTAATGATTTTAGGTTTTCTGACCATCTTTTTGTCTTATGGGAGCGGTCCTAAGAAAGGACATAAGGCATCCAAAGTTACCATTGCCCAATGGTTGAAGGAAGCTATAGCTTCGGCATATATATATATGTCACGGACGGGCAGTGCTGGATGGTCTAAAAGCTCATTCGATCAGATCTCAGGCAGCATCTTGGGCAGAGAGTTTGTCTCGCCGCAAGAGATTTGCAGAGTGGCTACTTGGAAGTCTCTACACACTTCTACTAAGCATTACTGTTTGGACATCCGGACCCCGGATGTCGACTGTTTTGGCAGCAGTGTTCTTCGAGTGTGATTCTCCAGGTCCCACCCCATGTAAGGCAGCTTGGGTATATCCCAGCGGTCTGGACTGATCCGGGTACGTACAGGGAAAGGAAAATTGGTTCTTACCTGCTAATTTTCGTTCCTATAGTACCATGGATCAGTCCAGATGCCCGCCCGGGGTTTTTTGGTCTGGAGAGTCCGCTCAGTATATATATTTTGTCCTTTTCATTGACAGATGTTTTTTTTCTGCAGAGTATATTGAAGAGAAAGATGATATCTGAGATATCCAAAACAGTACTCCTTCCATGTGCATAGTTTCAAAGTTTACTGTTGAGCTGGTTTTTGGTCTAGCCATTGGTTCTTAAATTTACTTCATTCTGCTATGGTATTGATTATACTGAAGGGATCGCAGGTGGCACATCAGTCTAAGAGGGGGTGCCTTTCAAGTTTTTCTCTGTCTCCATCTGCTGGAAGGAAGGCATAACCCAGCGGTCTGGACTGATCCGTGGTACTACAGGAATGAAAATTAGCAGATAAGAAACAATTTTCCTCTGGGCAATAGGGAAGGCTATTTGTACTAGGGGATGGGCAATAGGGCAAAGTTTGTATATCAGTGGATGGGCCAGTTTCTGAATCAGGTGTGTATAGCCATAGTTGAACTATGAGGCAGGGTGTGTATAGCAAGAATTGGACTATGGTCAGGTGTGTATAACTGGAATTCGGTGATGGAGCAGGGTATACATAAACGGCAGGGTGTGAGTACCAGGGGATGGGTAATAGGGAAGAGTGTGTATAACTGGAGTTGGGTGACAGTGCAGGATATGAATACCAGGTGATGGTTGATAGGGTGTGAGAAGCAGGGGATGGTTGATAGTCAGGATGTGAGTAGCAGGGGATGGGTGATGATCAAGGTGTGTATAAGTGGAATTGGGTGTTGGGGAAAGTTGGGTATAACCGAAACAGGGTGACGGGGCAGGGTGTGAGTAGCAGGGGATGAATGATAGGGTGTGTATAACCTAAATTTGGTGATGGTGAAGGTTGTGTATAACTGATTGGGTAATTAGGCAGGGTTTGAATAGCAGGGGATGGGTGGTGATCAGTGTGTTTATAACTGGAGTTTGGTGATGATCAGGGTGTGTATAACTGGAATTGGATGAAGGATCAGGATGGGTATAACCAGAATTTGGGTGACAGGACAGTGTGAGTAGCAGGGGATGGGTGATAGTCAGGGTGTGAGTACCAGGGGATGGGTGATGGTCAGGGTGTGAGTACCAGGGGATGGATGATGATCAAGGTGTGAGTACCAGGGGATGGGTGATGATCAGGGTGTGTATAACTGGAATTGGGTGATGGGGCAGGATGTGTATAGCCAGAATTGGATGATGGATCAGGTTGGGTATAACCAGGAGTTGGATCTCGGGGCAAGGTGTGAGTATCACGAGATGTGTGATAGTGTGTATAACTGATGTTTGGTGACAGTGCAGGGTGTGTATAACCGGTTGGGTGATGTGGTAGGGTGTGAGTCCTAAGGGATGGGTAGATATAATTGGAGTTGTGTGACAGGGCAGGGTGTGAGTAGCAGGGGATGGGTGGTGATCAGTGTATTTATAACTGGAGTTGGGTGTCTGGGCAGGGTGTGTATGACCGGAGTTTGGTGATGATCAAGGTGTGTATAACCGGAGTTGGGTGTCAGGGCAGGGTGTGAGTAGCAGGGGATGGGTGTGATCAGTATATTTATAATTGGAGTTGGGTGACTGGGCAGGGTGTATAACCAGAGTTTGGTGATGATCAGGATGTGTATAATCAAAGCTGGGTGACAGTGCATGGTGTGAGTAGCAGGGGGTGGGTTGTGACCTGTTTGTTTATAACTGGTTGGGTGATGGGGCAGGGTATGTATACCCAGAATTGGATGATGGGACAGGATGGGTATAACCGGGAGTTGGGTGACGGGAAAGGGTGTGAGTAGCAGGGGATGGGTTATGATCAGTGTGTTTATAACCGGAGTTTGGTGATGATCAGGGTGTGTATAAACAGAGTTGGATGTCAGGGCAGGATGTGAGTATCAGGAGATGGGTGATAGTGTGTATAATCAAAGTTTGGTGACGGTGCAGGGTATTGTATAATAGGTTGGGTGATGTGGCAGGGTGTGAGTGTCAGGAGATGGGTGTGTATTACTGGAGTTAAGTGACTGGCAGGGTGTGTATACCCAGAGTTGGGTGACGGGGCAGGGTGTGTATAACTGGAGTTTGGTGATGATCAGGGTGCATATAACTGGATTTAACAATAGGGCATGGTGTGAGTAGCAGGGGATAGGTTGTGATCAGTGTGTTTATAACTGGAGTTGCATGAAGGGCCAGGGTGTGTATAACCGGAGTCTGGTGATGATCAGGGTATGTATAACCAATGCTGGGTGACAGAGTGATGGTCAGGATGTGTATAACTGAAGTTTGGTGACGGTGCAGGGTGTATATAACCGGTTGGGTGATGTGACAGGATGTGAGTGCTAGGGAGATGGGTGTATATAACTGGAGTTGTGTGACAGGGAAGGGTGTGAGTAGCAGGGGATGAGTGGTGATCAATGTGTTTATAATTGGAGTTGGGTGATGTGGCAGGATGTGAATAACCAGAGTTTGGTGATGATCAGGGTGTGAGTAGCAGGGGATGGGTGTGTGATCAGTGTATTTATAACTGGAGCTGGGTGACTGGGCAGGGTGTGTATATAACCAGAGTTTGGTGATGATCAGAATGTGTATAATCAAAGCTGGGTGACCGTGCACGGTGTGAGTAGCAGGGGATGGGTTATGATCAGTTTGTTTATAACCGGAGTTTGGTGATGATCAGGGTGTGTATAACCAAAGCTGAGTGACGGGGTAGGGTGTGAGTAGCAGGGGATGGGTGGTGCTCAGTGAGTTTATAACTGGAGTTGGGTGACTGGGCAGGGTGTGTATGACCGGAGTTTGATGATGATCAGAGTGTGTATATATGGAATTTGGAGATCTCTGTGTGTATACATAGAGTTGGGTGTCAGAATAGGGTGTGAGTAGCAGGGGATGAGTGATGAGCAGGGTGTGTATAACTGGAGTTTGGTGATGATCAGGGTGTGTATAACTGGAGTTTGGTGACATGTGTATATTTAGAATTTGGAGATCTCTGTGTGTATACGTAGAGTTGGGTGACAGGATAGGGTGTGAGTACAGGGGATGGGTGATGAGCAGGGTGTGTAGAACTGGAGTTTGGTGATGTGGTAGGGTGTGAGAAGCAGGGGATGGGTGATGATCAGGGTGTGTATAACTGGAGTTTGGTGATGATCAGGGTGTGTATAATTGGAGTTTGGTGACGTAGTAGGGTGTGAGTAGCAGGGGATGGGTGATGAGCAGGGTGTGTATAATTGGAGTTTGGTGACGTGGTAGGGTGTGAGAAGCAGGGGATGGGTGATCAGGGTGTGTATAACTGGAGTTTGGTGATGATCAGGGTGTGTATAATTGGAGTTTGGTGACGTGGTAGGGTGTGAGTAGCAGGGGATGGGTGATGATCAGGGTGTGTATAATTGGAGTTTGGTGCCATGGTAGGGTGTGAGTAGCAGGGGATGGGTGATGATCAGGGTGTGTATAACTGGAGTTTGGTGATGATCAGGGTGTGTATAACTGGAGTTTAGTGACGTGGTTGTGTGTGTATATTTGGAATTTGGAGATCTCTATGTGTATACGTAGAGTTGGGTGACAGGATAGGGTGTGAGTAGCAGGGGATGGGTGATGAGCAGGGTCTGTAGAACTGGAGTTGGATGACAGGATAAGGGTGTATGATGATTAGAGTGTGTGTAACCATGTATTTATCATCTCTTTTTATTGCCTGGCAGGTTCTTCCTCTTTTACTTCCTGTTTAATCAGAGCCTCTCTCTCCCAATCATGAGCTTTTATTTATAGCTACTCGTGGATTTTCCCCAGTTTCTGTTTTCTCGCCATTCTCTCTCTAGATCTTGGCCATCGCAGCATGGTTCTCATTTTGGAGTCACCGTCAGTAAAACCACCAGGTTTGGTCTGACAGTGTCATTGTTGAGGAATTGCTGGGATTCCCTCTCTCCTGGGATTGTGAACCCTGCCAACTTAGCCTCTCCGGCAGCCCAGTCACCCGAAGCTGGGTCTGGAAATTAAAGCAGGGGCTCCCTCGAGGCTGTGCACAGCACTAGCAGCTTCCTCCCCTGAAGGGTCTCCTCACGTTACCTTCACACAACTGCCATCTTTTCCTCTGCATTTTTCAGCTGTTCATGCTGTATTCACACTATGGGTGTCCTGTGCTGCTGTCTCGTCCTCAAGCTGGATTTATGGCTCATAATAAAGACGGAATAATCTGTGTTGCAGGTGTGATTATTAGGAAGGCCTCCTGACCCGTGGCTGGACAGTCTTAGCAGCTGGTGGCCGGCAGAGGGACTGGAACTGTACTGTGTCAGGCAGCTTGGCTGAGTGTTGTTAGGAGGGATGGGGAAGGCTTGTGAGAAGAATCCTGTTTAACTCTTTCCCAGGGTGAGGGGTGTCACTGTGAAGGTCACAGGGTTCTCCCTGTTCCTCCAGCCTTTACATAGCCATACTGTGAGCCAGTCCTGGGTGGTTAGTTCTTGTTCTCCAAGTATTGTGGGATTTGTAGTTCTGTACTGGGCATTGAGAAGGCAGGACTATGTATCCCACAATTCTAAGGGAGGTCCTGACTCCTGGTGACCTTACTGGATGGGAGATAGGCTGGTCTTTACATTCCTGTATCTCTCTGCAGGCCGTGGGATCTGCTTCCCCTTGGTGAAATCCTGTGTGTTTGGCAGTGAGTTGAAGGCTCTGCAAACTGAAGATGCCTCGTCGTCTTCCCGAAATGAGGCAACAGACTCTTCCACAGCCAGGCAGCTCCTCAAGTTGCTCTTCTGTGCTGCTGGCTTACAGGTAGGAAAACGAGGCGTGGGGCAGGAGCTGTACAACTTGCATAGGGATATGGATTTGCTGAAGTGCTGGCCTGTAGCCAAAGGCGCACGTAGGCACTGTCAACATAGTGATCTGCCATCCATGAGGGATGCGTGAAAAACAGTAAGTTGTCCACGGATGATGTCAGACCAGAGTTTGATGTTTGCTGTGGCCATCTGAGAGAGGATGGGCCGCCTTCGATTCTAGTCAGAGGGATGGGGGATATCTGGGTACCTATACTAGCTCTGTGGTGGTCCCAGCATTGTATACTTGATCGCAGATTGACTCTTACTGTTGCCTCTCCCTTGTGCTTGGTAGGCCTCATACCTGACGTGGGGTGTCCTTCAGGAGCGAGTGATGACAAGGACGTATGGCGCCATGGGCGCCAACCCTGGCGAGAAGTTCAAGGACTCGCAGTTCCTGGTGTTCATGAACCGCATCTTGGCATTCACGGTGGCAGGACTCTACTGTGCGCTGATCAAGCAGCCACGTCACGGCGCCCCCATGTACAAGTATTCCTTCGCCTCTCTCTCCAATATCCTCAGCAGCTGGTGCCAGTATGAGGCCCTCAAATACATCAGCTTCCCCACACAAGTGCTGGCCAAGGCTTCCAAGGTCATCCCCGTCATGCTTATGGGAAAGCTTGTGTCCCACAAGACCTACGAGTATTGGGAGTACCTGACGGCCGTGCTCATATCTGTAGGAGTCAGCATGTTCTTGCTGTCGAGCGGCACTCAGAAGCACCCTTCCAGCGTTACCACCTTCTCCGGGGTGGTCATCTTGGCCGGCTACATTGTCTTCGACAGCTTCACCTCCAACTGGCAGGACTCGCTCTTCAAGTACAAGATGTCTTCTGTGCAGATGATGTTCGGGGTGAACCTCTTCTCCTGCCTTTTCACCATGGGCTCTCTGCTGGAGCAGGGAGCGCTGCTGGAGTCGATACATTTCATGGCCCGCCACCCGGAGTTCGCGCTCCACGCCGCGCTGCTCTCGGTTTGCTCTGCCTTTGGCCAGCTCTTCATCTTCTACACCATCAACCAGTTTGGCGCAGCAGTCTTCACCATCATCATGACGCTGCGGCAGGCCTTCGCCATTCTCCTCTCCTGCCTCATCTATGGCCACGCTGTCAGTCTGGTGGGCGAGCTGGGCGTGGCCGTGGTCTTCCTGGCGCTCTTCTTGCGCGTTTACGCTCGCAGCCGCGTGAAGAAGCGCAGCAGGAAGGCAATGCTCAGCGAGGTGACGGTGCAGAAGGTCTAACGTGGCCCGAACTCCTTTTATATGGACTCTACTTGACTCAAAGAGAATATTTTTTAGAAAAACCTTTTAGTGAAATCAGGGGGAAGGGGACATATGAAGGGGAAGGTTTTGGTGCATTGGGTTTTGCTCTGCCTTAATGGGTCATAAAGGATAGATCAGGAGGAACATCTGCCCCAATTATAAGGAAAGCATCTCTCTGTGTATGAGACGCATTGCCTGCCTTCACGCCTTCTGGTGCTCATTTGTCAGCTCTTTTCACTTAAAAAGATTTATTTAAACATTTTTAAAGAGCAAGTGTTGTATAAACTGACTGAGGGGATCACACAGCTTGTACAGTCCCAGCCTTTCCCAGCAGGAGGCGCTGTAGGGAATGGTGCAGGACTGTTGGGTGTGGGGGAGATCACAGGTCCTGCAGTCCCAGCCTTTCCCAGCAGGAGGCGCTGTAGGGAATGGTGCAGGACTGTTGGGTGTGGGGGAGCTCACAGGTCCTGCAGTCCCAGCCTCTCCCAGCAGGAGGCGCTGTAGGGCATGGGTGTGGGGGAGCTCACAGGTCCTGCAGTCCCAGCCTCTACCAGCAGGGGGAGCTGTAGGGAATGGTGCAGGACTGTTGGGTGTGGGGGGAGATCACAGGTCCTGCAGTCCCAGCCTCTCCCAGCAGGAGGCGCTGTAGGGAATGGTACAGGACTGTTGGGTGTGGGGGAGATCACAGGTCCTGCAGTCCCAGTCTCTCCCAGCAGGGGGAGCTGTAGGGAATGGTGCAGGACTGTTGGGTGTGGGGGAGCTCACAGGTCCTGCAGTCCCAGCCTCTCCCAGCAGGAGGTGCTGTAGGGAATGGTGCAGGACTGTTGGATGTGGGGAGCTCACAGGTCCTGCAGTCCCAGCCTCTCCCAGCAGGAGGCGCTATAGGGAATGGTGCAGGACTGTTGGGGGTGTGGGGGAGCTCACAGATCCTGCAGTCCCAGCCTCTCCCAGCAGGTGGTACTGTAAAGAATGGTGCACAAATGCTCTGTGGAGGAAGTTATGGCATCTGCTGTCCCATCCTCTCCCAGCAGGAGGCGCTGTAGGGAATGGTGTGAGGGAGCTCACAGGCCCTGCAGTCCCAGCCTCTCCCAGCAGGAGGCGCTGTAGGGAATGGTGTGAGGGAGCTCACAGGCCCTGCAGTCCCAGCCTCTCCCAGCAGGAGGCGCTGTAGGGAATGGTGTGAGGGAGCTCACAGGTCCTGCAGTCCCAGCCTCTCCCAGCAGGAGGCGCTGTAGGGAATGGTGCAGGACTGTTGGGTGTGGGGAGCTCACAGGCCCTGCAGTCTCAGCCTCTCCCAGCAGGAGGCGCTGTAGGGAATGGTGCAGGACTGTTGGGTGTGGGGGAGCTCACAGGTCCTGCAGTCCCAGCCTCTCCCAGCAGGAGGCGCTGTAGGGAATGGTGTGAGGGAGCTCACAGGCCCTGCAGTCCCAGCCTCTCCCAGCAGGAGGCGCTGTAGGGAATGGTGTGAGGGAGCTCACAGGTCCTGCAGTCCCAGCCTCTCCCAGCAGGAGGCGCTGTAGGGAATGGTGCAGGACTGTTGGGTGTGGGGGAGCTCATAGGTCCTGCAGTCCCAGCCTCTCCCAGCAGGAGGCCCTGTAGGGAATGGTGCAGGACTGTTGGGTGTGGGGGGAGATCACAGGTCCTGTAGTCCCAGCCTCTCCCAGCAGGAGGTGCTGTAGGGAATGGTGCAGGACTGTTGGGTGTGGGGAGCTCACAGGCCCTGCAGTCCCAGCCTCTCCCAGCAGGAGGTGCTGTAGGGAATGGTGCAGGACTGTTGGGTGTGGGGGGAGATCACAGGTCCTGCAGTCCCAGCCTCTCCCAGCAGGAGGCGCTGTAGGGAATGGTGCACAAATGCTCTGTGGAGGAAGTTATGGCATCTGCTGTCGCAGCCTCTCCCAGTAGGATGCGCTATAAGCAATGGTGCTGGCTGTGGGGACATTGCAGTTTGCAGGTTGACTCTCTGCACAGAATCCATTTCTCTTTTACTCTCTGCGCTACACTTCTCAGTGTCCACAGCTTAGTGGTGTTGTCTGGAGCCTTCTGGGAGGTTTTTTTTTTTATGGCTCAGAAAAGCACAGCTGTTCATTCCCGTGTGTCTCTTGCAGTGCAGTGCTCCCCCTATTTGTCTGTTACATAATTCAGGTGAGCTCCGCCCTCTGGCCTTATTTCCTGGCTTGCTGTGCCAGTGGGAGCACTGGTGCATGCGCAGGAGAGAGGGGCACAGGCTGGATGAAGTCTCACGGCAGAGAAATAACAGTGGCTGTCTCCCCGTGGCCTCTCTCCCTGCCATGTTTCAGCACAGCCCAGCAGTGCAAGTGGTGTGTGACCGCACGGACGTCGCGCGTCGGCCTTCTCACCTCTACCACCTCCTCCATTTGCACTCTTTTGGAGACCTTTGTTTCTTTTACTGATTATTTGATTTATCTAAATAAAGGGATGTGCAGCCTTTCTGCATTTGCTTCTGTTTCTTTAGGCGGGGATGTGGGACCATTATGTTCAGCTGGGCTTTAAAGCAGGTCAGCACTCAACACCAGGGCCACAGGGGCGCTGGGCCCTTGCACAGTCACTAGGGGTACAGGATAACACGGAAGCACTGCAGGAACACTCAGCCCTCCTACACAGTCACTGGTTTATAGCGGAGATTCAGGAGCCGAAAATCTGGAACTTCTGATGGATCCTGGGTTAGAAAACGTAGCACAAGCCTATACCTGATCCTGGTGTAATAGCAGAGCCCTCTCAGAAATGTGCATCACGTTTTTAGAGACCTCCTCCTCAGAAGGGTGGGTGCTTTGTGAGCTCACCCAGAATCTTGGACCTCGCGTGCAATAACGATGACGTGCAGGCCCATCCTGTTGGCGTAGCTCGGTGTTCTGATTCCTGGGGCAGATTTTCTGTTCGGGAGGATGTGGAGGGAGGGAGTCCCCGCCGTTGTGCCGCGGCGGTGCCTGGTTGGTGGATTTAGGGCCCTGACTGGACTGAAGAGTTGGGAGGGATAGAAAATGGAAAAATCCTGAGAAGTTGGAAACGAAGGCTCATGGTGTGGTTGGTGGCCCCAAAAGAGTAAGAAGACATTGCTGGTCGTCCGTTCCCCCCCCCCCCCCCAAAAAAAAGCTCTAAATATTGTCCTGCCCAGGTCCCTCTACTTCCTCTTTCCTGCACCTTCCTATGTAACTTTCCTCAACTCTAGTTCCCAGGGTGTCTTTATCTGTATTAAAATGTATTAATTGCTTACGTGCCTGGCCCCAAGCAATGTACAAAATGTAACCAACATAATTAAAATAACAAACAACGTTGCAAAGACACACTTGCATCACCTGACACAAAGATCCTGCCCAACAAAGTCTGTCCTAATAAGGACTGACGGATATTGGCTTAGAAATAAGCCTGATGGATGTTGGAAACGATCTGATTGCACCATTGCCTCAGGCAGCAGAGTTGAGAATGTAGAAGTGCAGTCTCTGCTTTCCAAAAGACAGGCTAGTCTTGTGGGAGGACTATCTGGCAGTCCTCTCTGTGAAGATCTTAACGACCGTGTAGGATGCCCTCTGTACCTTCACTGCCCCTCTCTCTCTCTTTGGGGCTCATTTCTCTCTTGGTGTGTGCTTGATTTTTTTCCTCCTCAGTCCCTTTCTCCGTGTATATCTTTTTTTTTTTCTCTTAGCGTGGATCTCGTTTCTCTCTTCGAATCTTACAGATGAACTTTAAGAGCCTGACGAGCGCATCAGTTAGGGGATGCGTGAATATGTTGAGCTCGTGCATGCCGGGTGGGTTTGAAAAGCCACCCGGATACGCGCACTCAAATGAAAAGAGGCGGGATGTGGGCGTGGTCAGTCAGCGCGGGGCATTCCAGGATTTTAACCTGAAATTTGCACATAAATACTGCCTCGTAACTTTACTTCTGCTATGAATGACGTGTAAGAGATAAAACAAAAATATCTAGGCAGATCAGCGGGGTTTTAAAGGTCAGGGCTATCGGGGGGAAGGGAGAGGGAGATTTGGAAGACCTGTCCCTTAACTGAACAAACTGGTTTTAATGGCAATGGTGTCAGCACGCATCCTTTTTAAAAAAAAAAAATAAATAAAACTCCCACTTATGTGGTAGAAACGGGATTAGTGCGCACAGGCATTCACCCATTTAAAATTTAACATACATGTGTGCATGGCCAGGCTATTTCATAGCATGCACGCATATACATACATCTGAAAAATCACAGTGTCATGAACACATTCACCTGCATTCCTGTTTAAAAGTAACCATCAGTGCATATCTCATTTCTCTCTTTGACTTCTCTCCTGGCGTGCCTCTCATTTCTCTCTTTGGCTTCTCTCCTGGCGTGCCTCTCATTTCTCTCTTTGGCTTCTCTCCTGGCGTGCCTCTCATTTCTCTCTTTGGCTTCTCTCTTGGCGTGCCTCTCATTTCCCTCTTTGGCTTCTCTCCTGGCGTGCCTCTCATTTCTCTCTTTGGCTTCTCTCCTGGCGTGCCTCTCATTTCTCTCTTTGGCTTCTCTCTTGGCGTGTATCTCATTTCTCTCTTTGGCTTCTCTCTTGGCATGCGTCTTATTTCTCTCTTTGGCTCCTCTTCTGATGTACATCTCATTTCTCTCTTTGGCTTCTCTCTTCACGTGCATCTCAATTCTCTCTTTGGCTCTTCTCTTGGCGTGCATCTCATTTCTTTCTTTGGCTTCTCTCCTGGCGTGCCTCTCATTTCTCTCTTTGGCTTCTCATCTGGCGTGTATCTCATGTCTCTCTTTGGCTTCTCTCCTGCCGTGCATCTTATTTCTCTCTTTTGGCTTCTCTCCTGCCGTGCCTCTCATTTCTCTCTTTGGCTTCTCTCCTGGCGTGCCTCTCATTTCTCTCTTTGGCTTCTGGCGTGCATCTCATTTCTCTCTTTGGCTTCTCTCCTGGCGTACATCTCACTTCTCTCTTTGGCTCTTCTCTTGGCGTGCATCTCACTTCTCTCTTTGGCTTCTCTCCTGGCGTGCCTCTCATTTCTCTCTTTGGCTTCTCTCCTGGCTTGCATCTCATTTCTCTCTTTGGCTTCTCTCTTGGCATGCCTCTCATTTCTCTCTTCGTATGCCTCTCATTTCTCTCTTCGTCTTCTTTCCTGGCGTGCCTCTCATTTCTCTCTTTGGCTTCTCTCTTGGCGTGTATCTCACTTCTCTCTTTGGCTCTTCTCTTGGCGTGCATCTCATTTCTCTCTTTGGCTTCTCTCCTGGCGTGCCTCTCATTTCTCTCTTTGGCTTCTCTCTTGGCATGCCTCTTATTTCTCTCTTCGTCTTCTTTCCTGGGGTGCCTCTCATTTCTCTCTTTGGCTTCTCTCTTGGCGTGTATCTCACTTCTCTCTTTGGCTCTTCTCTTGGCGTGCATCTCATTTCTCTCTTTGGCTTCTCTTCTGGCGTGCCTCTCATTTCTCTCTTTGGCTTCTCATCTGGCGTGTATCTCATGTCTCTCTTTGGCTCTTCTCCTGATGTGCATCCCATTTTTCTCTTTGGCCCTCGGTGTGTGTCTAAATCTTTTTCACTTTAGTCCTCTCGGTGTCATTATTGGTGTCTTCTTTTGGTCCTTCTGTTTCATGTCTTATTTCATTCTTGGTAAATTGATTTGATCCCTCTCTTATTTCTCGCTTACATTCTTCATCTGGTCTTTCATTTTGGTCTTCTCTCCTGTCCGTCTTCGTCTCTGTGGTCCCGCTCCCAGTGTCTCTCTTGGGTCTGTTTCATCACTTGTTCTTTCTCACTTTTTCTCTTTGATTCAGTAGACGTCTTACTCCATCTTTGAGCTATGTTTTCCTGCCATAGCACAGGGACCATTTGAAGATGGAGAGAAAAATCTTAGAAAATCTGCTAAAAAAAAAAAAAAAAAAAGGTGAGCAAAGCACAAAAGTATATCAGATTCAGGAAACTTTCTTGGCAGCCAATTTTTACATTTATTTCTGTATTTATTTGCATTTATACTATTTTATCATTTATAAACCAAAGCAGTTTACATGCAAACAATAAAAATCCAATTACAGAGTTAAGAGCAATAGACAGACAATATCCATGATTCATAAATGAACTATGACACCACACCTGACAATTATAAACCATCCTAAGCAGTACAGTCAAAACCAAGTTATATTTTCTTAAAACAAGTCCTATGTATAGCAGCTCAGGTTCAAATAATTTAATCTAATATTGTATCCACTAAATGTTAGCCTGATGTGGAGAAGCTAAATATCATCAAATAATAACCTGAAATACAGATACTCACTAAGATTACAAGCCAAGCAAGCCAGCCGTGTCTTAATTTTGTTCCTAAAATGAAGTTAGTGGTGACATGAGCATCTTGGAATCAGAGTCTATGGGGGGGGGGGGGGGGGGGGGATATTATATAGAGAGAAGCACACTTCGGCAACTTTGATGTTTTACCTTTTTTAACACCAGAAGCTGGAAAAAGAAGTCTCATCTTTTCACCTAAGTGCTCTGGAGATATCTCTGATTGATTCTTCAGATACTGCAGATTAGAGCTTTGAAGGTCAACAAGAAGATTTAAAATCGAATTAGAAGAGAGATTTACATTCCCATGTCACATCCTCAATCTATCACTCTCCACTGCTACTATTCCTGCTGCCTTCAACCATGCTATGATCATACCAATCCTCAAAAATCCCTCACTGGACCCTACATGTCCTACCGACTATCATCCCATCTCCTTCCTCCCTTTTGCCTCTAAATTGTTCAAATGTGCTGTTCACTGCCACTATTTTGACTTTCTTGCATCTCAAGCCACTCTTGATCCACTCCGGTCTGGTTTTCACCCTCTACATTCAACCAAAACAGCCCTTGCCAAAGTCTCCAATTATCCTTTTATGGCTGACGCCAAAGGCCTTTACTCAGTCCTTATCCTCCTTGACCTATCTGTGGCTTTTGACACTGTTGATCACCACCTACTCCTTGATACTCTGTCCTCTCTTGGATTTCGGGTCTCTGTCCTGTCTTGGTTCTCTTCTTACCTCTCCCATCGCACTTTTAGTGTTTCCTCTGGTGGATCCTCCTCTCCTGGCATCCCACTATCAGCTGGTGCGTCTCAGGGCTCTTCCTGGGCCCTCTTCTCTTCTCCCTGTATACTAATTCCCTTGGTGCTCTGATTTCTTTTCATGTCTTTCAATACCATCTTTATGTTCATGATTCCCGGATCTACCTCTTTACACTAGAAATTTCATAAGAACATAAGAACATGCCATACTGGGTCAGACCAAGGGTCCATCAAGCCCAGCATCCTGTTTCCAACAGTGGCCAATCCAGGCCATAAGAACCTGGCAAGTACCCAAAAACTAAGTCTATTCCATGTTACCATTGCTAATGGCAGTGGCTATTCTCTAAGTGAACTTAATAGCAGGTAATGGACTTCTCCTCCAAGAACTTATCCAATCCTTTTTTAAACACAGCTATACTAACTGCACGAACCACATTCTCTGGCAACAAATTCCAGAGTTTAATTGTGCGTTGAGTAAAAAAGAACTTTCTCCGATTAGTTTTAAATGTGCCCCATGCTAACTTCATGGAGTGTCCCCTAGTCCTTCTACTATCCGAAAGAATAAATAACCGATTCACATCTACCCGTTCTAGACCTCTCATGATTTTAAACACCTCTATCATATCCCCCCTCAGTCGTCTCTTCTCCAAGCTGAAAAGTCCTAACCTCTTTAGTCTTTCCTCATAGGGGAGTTGTTCCATTCCCCTTATCATTTTGGTAGCCCTTCTCTGTACCTTCTCCATCGCAATTATATCTTTTTTGAGATGCGGCGACCAGAATTGTACACAGTATTCAAGGTGCGGTCTCACCATGGAGCGAAACAGAGGCATTATGACATTTTCCGTTTTATTCATCATTCCTTTTCTAATAATTCCCAACATTCTGTTTGCTTTTTTGACTGCCGCAGCACACTGAACCGACGATTTCAATGTGTTATCCACTATGACACCCAGATCTTTCTTGGGTTGTAGCACCTAATATGGAACCCAACATCGTGTAATTATAGCATGGGTTATTTTTCCCTATATGCATCACCTTGCACTTATCCACATTAAATTTCATCTGCCATTTGGATGCCCAATTTTCCAGTCTCACAAGGTCTTCCTGCAATTTATCACAATCTGCTTGTGATTTAACTACTCTGCACAATTTTGTGTCATCTGCAAATTTGATTATCTCACTCGTTGTATTTCTTTCCAGATCATTTATAAATATATTGAACAGTAAGGGTCCCAATACAGATCCCTGAGGCACTCCACTGTCCACTCCCTTCCACTGAGAAAATTGCCCATTTAATCCTACTCTCTGTTTCCTGTCTTTTAGCCAGTTTGCAATCCACGAAAGGACATCGCCACCTATCCCATGACTTTTTACTTTTCCTAGAAGCCTCTCATGAGGAACTTTGTCAAACGCCTTCTGAAAATCCAAGTATACTATATCTACCGGTTCACCTTTATCCACATGTTTATTAACTCCTTCAAAAAAGTGAAGCAGATTTGTGAGGCAAGACTTGCCCTGGGTAAAGCCATGCTGACTTTGTTCCATTAAACCATGTCTTTCTATATGTTCTGTGATTTTGAGGTTTAGAACACTTTCCACTATTTTTCCTGGCACTGAAGTCAGGCTAACCGGTCTGTAGTTTCCCGGATCGCCCCTGGAGCCCTTTTTAAATATTGGGGTTACATTTGCTATCCTCCAGTCTTCAGGTACAATGAATGATTTTAATGATAAGTTACAAATTTTTACTAATAGGTCTGAAATTTCATTTTTTAGTTCCTTCAGAACTCTGGGGTGTATACCATCCGGTCCAGGTGATTTACTACTCTTCAGTTTGTCAATCAGGCCTACCACATCTTCTAGGTTCACCGTGATTTGATTCAGTCCATCTGAATCATTACCCATGAAAACCTTCTCCATTACGGGTACCTCCCCAACATCCTCTTCAGTAAACACCGAAGCAAAGAAATCATTTAATCTTTCCGCGATGGCCTTATCTTCTCTAAGTGCCCCTTTAACCCCTCGATCATCTAACGGTCCAACTGACTCCCTCACAGGCTTTCTGCTTCGGATATATTTAAAAATGTTTTTACTGTGAGTTTTTGCCTCTACAGCCAACTTCTTTTCAAATTCTCTCTTAGCCTGTCTTATCAATGTCTTACATTTAACTTGCCAATGTTTATGCTTTATCCTATTTTCTTCTGTTGGATCCTTCTTCCAATTTTTGAATGAAGATCTTTTGGCTAAAATAGCTTCTTTCACCTCCCCTTTTAGCCATGCCGGTAATCGTTTTGCCTTCTTTCCACCTTTCTTAATGTGTGGAATACATCTGGACTGTGCTTCTAGAATGGTATTTTTTAACAATGACCACGCCTCTTGGACATTTTTTACTTTTGTAGCTGCTCCTTTCAGTTTTTTTCTAACAATTTTTCTCATTTTATCAAAGTTTCCCTTTTGAAAGTTTAGCACGAGAGCCTTGGATTTGCACACTGTTCCTTTTCCAGTCATTAAATCAAATTTGATCATATTATGATCACTATTGCCAAGTGGCCCCACCACCGTTACCTCTCTCACCAAGTCCTGTGCTCCACTGAGAATTAGATCTAAAATTGCTCCCTCTCTCGTCGGTTCCTGAACCAATTGCTCCATAAAGCTATCATTTATTCCATCCAGGAACGTTATCTCTCTAGCGTGACCCGATGATACATTTACCCAGTCTATATTGGGGTAATTGAAGTCTCCCATTATTACTGCACTACCAATTTGGTTAGCTTCCCTAATTTCTCTTAGCATTTCACTGTCCATCTCACCATCTTGACCAGGTGGACGGTAGTATACCCCTATCACTGTAGTCTTCCCTGATACACAAGGGATTTCTACCCATAAAGATTCAATTTTGTATTTAGTCTCATGCAGGATGTTTATCCTGTTGGACTCTATGCCATCCCGGACATAAAGCGCCACACCTCCTCCCGACTGCTCCTCTCTGTCATTGCGATATAATTTGTTCCTCGGTATAGCACTGTCCCATTGGTTATCCTCCTTCCACCATGTCTCTGAGATGCCAATTAAGTCTATGTCATCATTTACTGCTATACATTCTAATTCTCCCATCTTACTTCTTAGACTTCTGGCATTAGCATACAAACATTTCAAAGTTTGTTTTTTGATCAGGAATCCAGTCCCAGATCTCAGCCTGCTTGTCTGACTTTGCTGCCCGGATGTCCCACTGTAACCTTAAACTCACGACCATAACAGAGCTCCTTATCTTTCCTCCTTTATTTTTGTGGATAACACGGTCATCCTCTCAGTCCCCTCAGTCCGTAACCTAGGAGTCCTCTTTGATTCATCTCTACGCATATCCAAAACTCTGCTAAAATGTGCCGTTTCTTTCATTATAACATCACCAAAATCCATCCCTTTCTCTCTGAACAGACTGCCAGAACCCTTTCCACTCTCTCATCTCCTCCTGCTTACACTATTACATCCTGCTCCTCACAGGTCTCCCAGTGATCCATCTCTCTCCCTGCAATCTGTCCTAAATTCAGCTGCACGACTTATCTTTCACCAAAGTCACTGCACCCATACCAGAACCCTTTCCTCTCTCTCATCTCCTCCTCTTACACTATTACATCCTGCTCCTCACAGGTCTCCCAGTGATCCATCTCTCTCCCTGCAATCTGTCCTAAATTCAGCTGCACGACTTATCTTTCACCAAAGTCACTGCACCCATACCAGAACCCTTTCCTCTCTCTCATCTCCTCCTCTTACACTATTACATCCTGCTCCTCACAGGTCTCCCAGTGATCCATCTCTCTCCCTGCAATCTGTCCTAAATTCAGCTGCACGACTTATCTTTCACCAAAGTCACTACACCCATACCAGAACCCTTTCCTCTCTCTCATCTCCTCCTCTTACACTATTACATCCTGCTCCTCACAGGTCTCCCAGTGATCCATCTCTCTCCCTGCAATCTGTCCTAAATTCAGCTGCACTGACTTATCTTTCACCAAAGTCACTGCACCCATACCAGAACCCTTTCCTCTCTCTCATCTCCTCCTCTTACACTATTACATCCTGCTCCTCACAGGTCTCCCAGTGATCCATCTCTCTCCCTGCAATCTGTCCTAAATTCAGCTGCATGACTTATCTTTCACCAAAGTCACTGCACCCATACCAGAACCCTTTCCTCTCTCTCATCTCCTCCTGCTTACACTATTACATCCTGCTCCTCACAGGTCTCCCAGTGATCCATCTCTCTCCCTGCAATCTGTCCTAAATTCAGCTGCACGACTTATCTTTCACCAAAGTCACTGCACCCATACCAGAACCCTTTCCTCTCTCTCATCTCCTCCTCTTACACTATTACATCCTGCTCCTCACAGGTCTCCCAGTGATCCATCTCTCTCCCTGCAATCTGTCCTAAATTCAGCTGCACGACTTATCTTTCACCAAAGTCACTGCACCCATACCAGAACCCTTTCCTCTCTCTCATCTCCTCCTCTTACACTATTACATCCTGCTCCTCACAGGTCTCCCAGTGATCCATCTCTCTCCCTGCAATCTGTCCTAAATTCAGCTGCACGACTTATCTTTCACCAAAGTCACTGAACCCATACCAGAACCCTTTCCTCTCTCTCATCTCCTCCTCTTACACTATTACATCCTGCTCCTCACAGGTCTCCCAGTGATCCATCTCTCTCCCTGCAATCTGTCCTAAATTCAGCTGCACGACTTATCTTTCACCAAAGTCACTGCACCCATACCAGAACCCTTTCCTCTCTCTCATCTCCTCCTCTTACACTATTACATCCTGCTCCTCACAGGTCTCCCAGTGATCCATCTCTCTCCCTGCAATCTGTCCTAAATTCAGCTGCACGACTTATCTTTCACCAAAGTCACTGCACCCATACCAGAACCCTTTCCTCTCTCTCATCTCCTCCTGCTTACACTATTACATCCTGCTCCTCACAGGTCTCCCAGTGATCCATCTCTCTCCCTGCAATCTGTCCTAAATTCAGCTGCACGACTTATCTTTCACCAAAGTCACTGCACCCATACCAGAACCCTTTCCTCTCTCTCATCTCCTCCTCTTACACTATTACATCCTGCTCCTCACAGGTCTCCCAGTGATCCATCTCTCTCCCTGCAATCTGTCCTAAATTCAGCTGCACGACTTATCTTTCACCAAAGTCACTGCACCCATACCAGAACCCTTTCCTCTCTCTCATCTCCTCCTGCTTACACTATTACATCCTGCTCCTCACAGGTCTCCCAGTGATCCATCTCTCTCCCTGCAATCTGTCCTAAATTCAGCTGCACGACTTATCTTTCACCAAAGTCACTGCACCCATACCAGAACCCTTTCCTCTCTCTCATCTCCTCCTGCTTACACTATTACACCCTGCTCCTCACAGGTCTCCCAGTGATCCATCTCTCTCCCTGCAATCTGTCCTAAATTCAGCTGCACTGACTTATCTTTCACCAAAGTCACTGCACCCATACCAGAACCCTTTCCTCTCTCTCATCTCCTCCTGCTTACACTATTACATCCCTGCTCCTCACAGGTCTCCCAGTGATCCATCTCTCTCCCTGCAATCTGTCCTAAATTCAGCTGCATGACTTATCTTTCACCAAAGTCACTGCACCCATACCAGAACCCTTTCCTCTCTCTCATCTCCTCCTCTTACACTATTACATCCTGCTCCTCACAGGTCTCCCAGTGATCCATCTCTCTCCCTGCAATCTGTCCTAAATTCAGCTGCATGACTTATCTTTCACCAAAGTCACTGCACCCATACCAGAACCCTTTCCTCTCTCTCATCTCCTCCTGCTTACACTATTACATCCTGCTCCTCACAGGTCTCCCAGTGATCCATCTCTCTCCCTGCAATCTGTCCTAAATTCAGCTGCACTGACTTATCTTTCACCAAAGTCACTGCACCCATACCGAACCCTTTCCTCTCTCTCATCTCCTCCTGCTTACACTATTACATCCTGCTCCTCACAGGTCTCCCAGTGATCCATCTCTCTCCCTGCAATCTGTCCTAAATTCAGCTGCACGACTTATCTTTCACCAAAGTCACTGCACCCATACCAGAACCCTTTCCTCTCTCTCATCTCCTCCCTGCTTACACTATTACATCCTGCTCCTCACAGGTCTCCCAGTGATCCATCTCTCTCCCTGCAATCTGTCCTAAATTCAGCTGCACGACTTATCTTTCACCAAAGTCACTGCACCCATACCAGAACCCTTTCCTCTCTCTCATCTCCTCCTGCTTACACTATTACATCCTGCTCCTCACAGGTCTCCCAGTGATCCATCTCTCTCCCTGCAATCTGTCCTAAATTCAGCTGCACTGACTTATCTTTCACCAAAGTCACTGCACCCATACCAGAACCCTTTCCTCTCTCTCATCTCCTCCTGCTTACACTATTACACCCTGCTCCTCACAGGTCTCCCAGTGATCCATCTCTCTCCCTGCAATCTGTCCTAAATTCAGCTGCATGACTTATCTTTCACCAAAGTCACTGCACCCATACCAGAACCCTTTCCTCTCTCTCATCTCCTCCTCTTACACTATTACATCCCTGCTCCTCACAGGTCTCCCAGTGATCCATCTCTCTCCCTGCAATCTGTCCTAAATTCAGCTGCATGACTTATCTTTCACCAAAGTCACTGCACCCATACCAGAACCCTTTCCTCTCTCTCATCTCCTCCTCTTACACTATTACATCCCTGCTCCTCACAGGTCTCCCAGTGATCCATCTCTCTCCCTGCAATCTGTCCTAAATTCAGCTGCACGACTTATCTTTCACCAAAGTCACTGCACCCATACCAGAACCCTTTCCTCTCTCTCATCTCCTCCTCTTACACTATTACATCCTGCTCCTCACAGGTCTCCCAGTGATCCATCTCTCTCCCTGCAATCTGTCCTAAATTCAGCTGCACGACTTATCTTTCACCAAAGTCACTGCACCCATACCAGAACCCTTTCCTCTCTCTCATCTCCTCCTGCTTACACTATTACATCCTGCTCCTCACAGGTCTCCCAGTGATCCATCTCTCTCCCTGCAATCTGTCCTAAATTCAGCTGCACTGACTTATCTTTCACCAAAGTCACTGCACCCATACCAGAACCCTTTCCTCTCTCTCATCTCCTCCTGCTTACACTATTACACCCTGCTCCTCACAGGTCTCCCAGTGATCCATCTCTCTCCCTGCAATCTGTCCTAAATTCAGCTGCACTGACTTATCTTTCACCAAAGTCACTGCACCCATACCAGAACCCTTTCCTCTCTCTCATCTCCTCCTCTTACACTATTACATCCTGCTCCTCACAGGTCTCCCAGTGATCCATCTCTCTCCCTGCAATCTGTCCTAAATTCAGCTGCACGACTTATCTTTCACCAAAGTCACTGCACCCATACCAGAACCCTTTCCTCTCTCTCATCTCCTCCTGCTTACACTATTACATCCTGCTCCTCACAGGTCTCCCAGTGATCCATCTCTCTCCCTGCAATCTGTCCTAAATTCAGCTGCACGACTTATCTTTCACCAAAGTCACTGCACCCATACCAGAACCCTTTCCTCTCTCTCATCTCCTCCTGCTTACACTATTACATCCCTGCTCCTCACAGGTCTCCCGTGATCCATCTCTCCCCCCTGCAATCTGTCCTAAATTCAGCTGCACGACTTATCTTTCACCAAAGTCACTGCACCCATACCAGAACCCTTTCCTCTCTCTCATCTCCTCCTGCTTACACTATTACATCCCTGCTCCTCACAGGTCTCCCAGTGATCCATCTCTCTCCCTGCAATCTGTCCTAAATTCAGCTGCATGACTTATCTTTCACCAAAGTCACTGCACCCATACCAGAACCCTTTCCTCTCTCTCATCTCCTCCTCTTACACTATTACATCCTGCTCCTCACAGGTCTCCCAGTGATCCATCTCTCTCCCTGCAATCTGTCCTAAATTCAGCTGCAGGACTTATCTTTCACCAAAGTCACTGCACCCATACCAGAACCCTTTCCTCTCTCTCATCTCCTCCTGCTTACACTATTACATCCCTGCTCCTCACAGGTCTCCCAGTGATCCATCTCTCTCCCTGCAATCTGTCCTAAATTCAGCTGCATGACTTATCTTTCACCAAAGTCACTACACCCATACCAGAACCCTTTCCTCTCTCTCATCTCCTCCCGCTTACACTATTACATCCTGCTCCTCACAGGTCTCCCAGTGATCCATCTCTCTCCCTGCAATCTGTCCTAAATTCAGCTGCACGACTTATCTTTCACCAAAGTCACTGCACCCACACCAGAACCCTTTCCTCTCTCTCATCTCCTCCTCTTACACTATTACATCCTGCTCCTCACAGGTCTCCCAGTGATCCATCTCTCTCCCTGCAATCTGTCCTAAATTCAGCTGCACGACTTATCTTTCACCAAAGTCACTGCACCCATACCAGAACCCTTTCCTCTCTCTCATCTCCTCCTCTTACACTATTACATCCTGCTCCTCACAGGTCTCCCAGTGATCCATCTCTCTCCCTACAATCTGTCCTAAATTCAGCTGCACGACTTATCTTTCACCAAAGTCACTGCACCCACTACCAGAACCCTTTCCTCTCTCTCATCTCCTCCTGCTTACACTATTACATCCTGCTCCTCACAGGTCTCCCAGTGATCCATCTCTCTCCCTGCAATCTGTCCTAAATTCAGCTGCATGACTTATCTTTCACCAAAGTCACTGCACCCATACCAGAACCCTTTCCTCTCTCTCATCTCCTCCTACTTACACTATTACATCCTGCTCCTCACAGGTCTCCCAGTGATCCATCTCTCTCCCTGCAATCTGTCCTAAATTCAGCTGCATGACTTATCTTTCACCAAAGTCACTACACCCATACCAGAATCCTTTCTACTCTCTCATCTCCTCCTGCTTACACTATTACACCCTGCTCCTCACAGGTCTCCCAGTGATCCATCTCTCTCCCTGCAATCTGTCCTAAATTCAGCTGCATGACTTATCTTTCACCAAAGTCACTGCACCCATACCAGAACCCTTTCCACTCTCTCATCTCCTCCTGCTTACACTATTACATCCTGCTCCTCACAGGTCTCCCAGTGATCCATCTCTCTCCCTGCAATCTGTCCTAAATTCAGCTGCATGACTTATCTTTCACCAAAGTCACTGCACCCATACCAGAACCCTTTCCTCTCTCTCATCTCCTCCTACTTACACTATTACATCCTGCTCCTCACAGGTCTCCCAGTGATCCATCTCTCTCCCTGCAATCTGTCCTAAATTCAGCTGCATGACTTATCTTTCACCAAAGTCACTGACACCCATACCAGAATCCCTTTCCTACTCTCTCATCTCCTCCTGCTTACACTATTACATCCCTGCTCCTCACAGGTCTCCCAGTGATCCATCTCTCTCCCTGCAATCTGTCCTAAATTCAGCTGCACGACTTATCTTTCACCAAAGTCACTGCACCCATACCAGAACCCTTTCCTCTCTCTCATCTCCTCCTCTTACACTATTACACCCTGCTCCTCACAGGTCTCCCAGTGATCCATCTCTCTCCCTGCAATCTGTCCTAAATTCAGCTGCACGACTTATCTTTCACCAAAGTCACTGCACCCATACCAGAACCCTTCCTCTCTCTCATCTCCTCCTCTTACACTATTACATCCTGCTCCTCACAGGTCTCCCAGTGATCCATCTCTCTCCCTGCAATCTGTCCTAAATTCAGCTGCATGACTTATCTTTCACCAAAGTCACTACACCCATACCAGAACCCTTTCCACTCTCTCATCTCCTCCTCTTACACTATTACATCCTGCTCCTCACAGGTCTCCCAGTGATCCATCTCTCTCCCTGCAATCTGTCCTAAATTCAGCTGCACGACTTATCTTTCACCAAAGTCACTGCACCCATACCAGAACCCTTTCCTCTCTCTCATCTCCTCCTCTTACACTATTACATCCTGCTCCTCACATGTCTCCCAGTGATCCATCTCTCTCCCTGCAATCTGTCCTAAATTCAGCTGCACGACTTATCTTTCACCAAAGTCACTGCACCCATACCAGAACCCTTTCCTCTCTCTCATCTCCTCCCGCTTACACTATTACACCCTGCTCCTCACAGGTCTCCCAGTGATCCATCTCTCTCCCTGCAATCTGTCCTAAATTCAGCTGCACGACTTATCTCTCACCAAAGTCACTGCACCCATACCAGAACCCTTTCCTCTCTCTCATCTCCTCCTGCTTACACTATTACATCCTGCTCCTCACAGGTCTCCCAGTGATCCATCTCTCTCCCTGCAATCTGTCCTAAATTCAGCTGCATGACTTATCTTTCACCAAAGTCACTGCACCCATACCAGAACCCTTTCCACTCTCTCATCTCCTCCTCTTACACTATTACATCCTGCTCCTCACAGGTCTCCCAGTGATCCATCTCTCTCCCTGCAATCTGTCCTAAATTCAGCTGCACGACTTATCTTTCACCAAAGTCACTGCACCCATACCAGAACCCTTTCCTCTCTCTCATCTCCTCCTCTTACACTATTACACCCTGCTCCTCACAGGTCTCCCAGTGATCCATCTCTCTCCCTGCAATCTGTCCTAAATTCAGCTGCACGACTTATCTCTCACCAAAGTCACTGCACCCATACCAGAACCCTTTCCTCTCTCTCATCTCCTCCTGCTTACACTATTACACCCTGCTCCTCACAGGTCTCCCAGTGATCCATCTCTCTCCCTGCAATCTGTCCTAAATTCAGCTGCACGACTTATCTTTCACCAAAGTCACTACACCCATACCAGAACCCTTTCCTCTCTCTCATCTCCTCCTGCTTACACTATTACATCCTGCTCCTCACAGGTCTCCCAGTGATCCATCTCTCTCCCTGCAATCTGTCCTAAATTCAGCTGCACGACTTATCTTTCACCAAAGTCACTGCACCCATACCAGAACCCTTTCCTCTCTCTCATCTCCTCCTGCTTACACTATTACATCCTGCTCCTCACAGGTCTCCCAGTGATCCATCTCTCTCCCTGCAATCTGTCCTAAATTCAGCTGCACGACTTATCTTCCACCAAAGTCACTGCACCCATACCAGAACCCTTTCCTCTCTCTCATCTCCTCCTGCTTACACTATTACATCCTGCTCCTCACAGGTCTCCCAGTGATCCATCTCTCTCCCTGCAATCTGTCCTAAATTCAGCTGCACGACTTATCTTTCACCAAAGTCACTGCACCCATACCAGAACCCTTTCCACTCTCTCATCTCCTCCTGCTTACACTATTACATCCTGCTCCTCACAGGTCTCCCAGTGATCCATCTCTCTCCCTGCAATCTGTCCTAAATTCAGCTGCATGACTTATCTTTCACCAAAGTCACTGCTCCCATACCAGAACCCTTTCCACTCTCTCATCTCCTCCTGCTTACACTATTACATCCTGCTCCTCACAGGTCTCCCAGTGATCCATCTCTCTCCCTGCAGTCTGTCCTAAATTCAGCTGCACGACTTATCTTTCACCAAAGTCACTGCACCCATACCAGAACCCTTTCCTCTCTCATCTCCTCCTCTTACACTATTACATCCTGCTCCTCACAGGTCTCCCAGTGATCCATCTCTCTCCCTGCAATCTGTCCTAACTTCAGCTGCATGACTTATCTTTCACCAAAGTCACTGCACCCATACCAGAACCCTTTCCTCTCTCTCATCTCCTCCTCTTACACTATTACATCCTGCTCCTCACAGGTCTCCCAGTGATCCATCTCTCTCCCTGCAATCTGTCCTAAATTCAGCTGCACGACTTATCTTTCACCAAAGTCACTGCACCCATACCAGAACCCTTTCCTCTCTCTCATCTCCTCCTGCTTACACTATTACACCCTGCTCCTCACAGGTCTCCCAGTGATCCATCTCTCTCCCTGCAATCTGTCCTAAATTCAGCTGCACGACTTATCTTTCACCAAAGTCACTGCACCCATACCAGAACCCTTTCCACTCTCTCATCTCCTCCTCTTACACTATTACATCCTGCTCCTCACAGGTCTCCCAGTGATCCATCTCTCTCCCTGCAATCTGTCCTAAATTCAGCTGCACGACTTATCTTTCACCAAAGTCACTACACCCATACCAGAACCCTTTCCACTCTCTCATCTCCTCCTCTTACACTATTACATCCTGCTCCTCACAGGTCTCCCAATGATCCATCTCTCTCCCTGCAATCTGTCCTAAATTCAGCTGCACGACTTATCTTTCACCAAAGTCACTGCACCCATACCAGAACCCTTTCCTCTCTCTCATCTCCTCCTGCTTACACTATTACATCCTGCTCCTCACAGGTCTCCCAGTGATCCATCTCTCTCCCTGCAATCTGTCCTAAATTCAGCTGCACGACTTATCTTTCACCAAAGTCACTGCACCCATACCAGAACCCTTTCCTCTCTCTCATCTCCTCCTCTTACACTATTACATCCTGCTCCTCACAGGTCTCCCAGTGATCCATCTCTCTCCCTGCAATCTGTCCTAAATTCAGCTGCATGACTTATCTTTCACCAAAGTCACTGCACCCATACCAGAACCCTTTCCTCTCTCTCATCTCCTCCTCTTACACTATTACATCCTGCTCCTCACAGGTCTCCCAGTGATCCATCTCTCTCCCTGCAATCTGTCCTAAATTCAGCAGCACGACTTATCTTTCACCAAAGTCACTGCACCCATACCAGAACCCTTTCCTCTCTCTCATCTCCTCCTGCTTACACTATTACATCCTGCTCCTCACAGGTCTCCCAGTGATCCATCTCTCTCCCTGCAATCTGTCCTAAATTCAGCTGCACGACTTATCTTTCACCAAAGTCACTGCACCCATACCAGAACCCTTTCCTCTCTCTCATCTCCTCCTCTTACACTATTACATCCTGCTCCTCACAGGTCTCCCAGTGATCCATCTCTCTCCCTGCAATCTGTCCTAAATTCAGCTGCACGACTTATCTTTCACCAAAGTCACTGCACCCATACCAGAACCCTTTCCTCTCTCTCATCTCCTCCTTACACTATTACATCCTGCTCCTCACAGGTCTCCCAGTGATCCATCTCTCTCCCTGCAATCTGTCCTAAATTCAGCTGCATGACTTATCTTTCACCAAAGTCACTGCACCCATACCAGAACCCTTTCCTCTCTCTCATCTCCTCCTGCTTACACTATTACATCCTGCTCCTCACAGGTCTCCCAGTGATCCATCTCTCTCCCTGCAATCTGTCCTAAATTCAGCTGCACGACTTATCTTTCCCCAGTCACTACACTCACATAACCCCTCTTCTGAAGTCACTGCATTGGCTTCCTATCCCATCCTGCATACAGTTGAAGCTCCTCTTTCTCTTCTACAAGAGCCTTCACTCTGCAGCTCCTCACTACCTCTCCTCTCTTATCTCTCTCTAACCCCCTCCTCCTGCACTCCTCTCATCAGACAAGTCCCTCCTATCTGTGCCCTTCTCCTCTACCACCAATTCCTGACTCCCTGCTACAAGAGCCTTCACTCTGCAACTCCTCACTACCTGTCCTCTCTTATCTCTCTCTAACCATCTCCTCCTGCACTCCCTCATCAGACAAGTCACTCCTATCTGTGCCCTTCTCCTCATCTGCCACCAATTCCTGACTCCCTGCTACAAGAGCCTTCACTCTGCAGCTCCTCACTACCTCTCCTCTCTTATCTCTCTCTATCTCTCCTCCTGCACTCCGCACATCAGACAAGTCCCTCCTATATGTGCCCTTCTCCACTACCACCAATTCCTGACTCCCTGCTATAAGAGCCTTCACTCTGCAGCTCCTCACTGCCTCTCCTCTCTTATCTCTTTCTAACCCTCTCCTCCTGCACTCCTCTCATCAGACAAGTCACTCCTATCTGTGCCCTTCTCTACCACAATTCCTGACTCCATGGTTTCCACTTGGCTGTGCCGTGTACATGGAATAGACTTCCTGAGCTGGTGCGTCATGTCTCTCTCTTAACCTTGTTTAAATCCCATCTAAAGAACCACCTTTTGAGGCTGCTTTTAAATTTTAAGCCTAATCTGCCTTCAGCCTCATTAACTAATTTTAACAATTGTCTGTTGACCTGTATGTCTTGATTAGATTGTAAGCTCTATAGAGCAGGGACTGTCTCTTTTTGTTTGTGCAGCACTGCATATGTTGAGTAGTGCTATAGAAATATGAAGTAGTTGTGAATTACAGTAATCCACTGGGACAGAAAATTCAGTTTATTTGGTGTATATTTCACTTTCCAGGCACTTCAAAGCAGATTACATTCAGCTATTGCAAGTATTTTCCTGTCCCCAGGGGGCTCAGTCTGACAGGCGTCCACCCTAGCGCGTGGGTTACTCACAGTTGGGTGTACGTTTCGGGCCTACAATAACAGTGTCCGATGCAGCAAGGATATTCGTGCCAATCGCAGTTAAATGAAGACATTAGATATCAATGCCCGACGCAGGACAGGGCGCCCCATGCACAGTTTTTATGCCACAAACTGAACTCCAGCTCTGGAGGTGGAGCAAGTCAAGGCCTCATGAGAAAGATAAAAACTATTCTTGTAGGCTAGGGTTGTTTAGAGAGAGGAGATTTAGTTAGTTGGGGTTAAAACAAAAATTAAAGACATAAATAGGGAGTAGTGGAGCGGAGCATGATGATTAGCTAAAGGACACCTTAAAGAAACAAGGGTGACTGCTTTGCTTTTCCTAAACAGGCATTACAGATTTCTGTCATTTCAGGCAAACGATGCACTTTTCTTAGGAAGGCACAATTTATATGTCCGTGTGCTCAATGCAATAACCTTTTGAGTGCCAAAAACGCACGTTTCTCCTTAGCGCGTCCCATTCGTACACCACTCCACCTTCTTTTTCATTTAAATATTGCATCGGGCGCACAGGGGATGCGGATGCATGCACATTAGGAAAAGGGGCGCACATATTAAGTGCGTTTATTCTCCTAGGAAGCAGGATGGTGGTCCTCACAAGTGGGTGACATCATCAGATGGAGCCCGGCACAGAAAGGTTTTGTCAGAGTTTCTAGAAACTTTGACTGGCACACTGAGCATGCCCAGCATGGGCACTATTCATGCATCCACGCGGGGTCTCTTCTTCTCTGCAAAGATGTCGCGCGGATGTGGAGCTCGCGCTGGTTTTGTAGGAACACTACCACATTTGAGTGTTTCTCCTAGGGACAAGCAGGATGGTGGTCCTCACAAGTGGGTGACATCATGAGATGGAGCCTGGCACGGAAAACAGCATGCCACTGTCCATGTGAGGTCCCTCTTCAGTCTCTTCTTTTCCGCAGAGCTGTCGTCTTGTGAATGTGGAGCTCACGCTGGTTTTGTAGAAAACTATCACGTTGGAGAGTTTCTCCATTTTTTTTCCAACGCCGGATCCCTTCTCTCTCCTCCTGGCATCATCAGGGTTTTGCCGGTACCCCTGGACCATGTCCATTACAGACCCTCATCTTGTGCCTGGAGGCATTGCATGATGTCAGGGGATGTCACTTTTGTGCCCTCCAAGGGTTGCCGCGGATGCTTTGACAAAATGGAGAAGTTTGGCCCCAGGATGTCTGGTCCCTCGGCATCAACATCGGGGACATCGACGCCCCGGGGGAAAGGGGAACCAGTGGCTTCCAGCCCTGTGCTTCTTCACTGGGTTCCCTGGTTGAATTGGGCACTGAAGACCAGCCTACTTCCATTTCTTTTCGTTTGAGGTCCAGGTCATCTCCACCTGCCTTGGTGCCAGGGAAAGACTGGGCCGAGCAGCATGGGAAATTGAGGAAGCACCGACATCGGTCTCTGTCCTCGCATGAGACCAGGCTTGGGAAGGCACTGGCACCAACCGAGATGTCCCCGAAGCAGCCCCGGCCCAAGGAGGCATCGCCCTCCATCGAAGCCTGAGGCGTGGTCCCCACCGATTTCAGTGTCAGACACTGGTCTCACTCGGGGCTCCGAGAGAGTCCAGTCACGCCTTCTCCTGCTCCTCTGGTTCTCCTTTCTTCAGCAGCATTTGAGGAGGAGTTAAAGCGCAGAGTGCGGTTGGCAGTCTGATGAGCCCTACAAGGCATCGAGGCTGCCACTGATGCCAAACCCTACTCTGTTGATGTTGGAACCATTGCTGGAGCACTTGGACTTGCTCTTTGGTGTGCTACTGATGCAGCCGGTGCCCCAGGTGCCCTCAATGCCCCGGGGAGTACTAATGCTGCCCTCTACGGAGTCCATTCCCATTGCCAATTCCTCGGACAAGGGTGGGCTATCAGGACTGATGGCTCCGCTTTTACAGCTGACCCCGCGGCCAACATTGCCTAAACCCCTACTGGGTTCCTTGAAGTCCCCAGGGCTCTCGGTGCCTCGGCCCAAGGGCATAGTCCAGGCTCCCCGACTGGTATCCCCGGGCGACCTGAGTGAGGAGGACGCCCCATAAGTCCCATGGGAAGATGATGCGTCTGAGGACTCAGAGGACCTGCTCTCAGAGCCATCTTTTCTGGAGGAGAAGCGTCTATCCCCCTCCCGAGGACCTGACATTTGCAGGCTTTGTACGGGCCATGAAAAAGTCTATCCCGTTTCAGCTCCTGACGGAAGAGGGTTCCTAGCACAAGATGCTGGAGATCCTCTAGCTTGTGGATACGCCTAAAGAGGTGGTGACTGCCCCAGTTCATAACATTTTTAAGGACTTGTTTATCCAGTTCTGGGAACACCCCATCTTGCTACCCCTGGTGAACAGAAAGACCGATGTGGTGTATCTGGTTCAGCCCACCAAGGGGTTTGAGAGGTGTCAGCTCCCACACCAGTCTGTGGTGGTGAAGTCTGCCCTCTAAAAAGCAAAGCATTCTTGAATATATGCCTCGGCTCCTCCAGGCCAAGAACACAGGACCCTGGATGCCTTAGGGAGGAAAGTCGTCTAGGGCTCCATGCTGGCGGCTCGTATTGCATGCTGTAAGCTGTATATGAGCCAATATTCCAGGAATCTCTGGAAGCAAGTACAGGATCTGGTTGAGTGCCTGCCTCAGCAACTGCAGGAAGACTTCCTGAAGGTGGTCCAGTAGGGTTTGGAGTGTGACAAGCATGAGGTCTGGTCCACTTATGTCATCTTTGAGATGGCGGTGAGGGTGGTGGCAACCAGTCTCGGTGCCCGCCATATGGCTTGGCTCTGTGCCTCTGCCTCCGTCCAGAGGATCAGGAACGGCTTGCGGATCTGCCCTGTACCGGAGAGAACCTCTATGGTGACAAGATTAAGGAAGCAGTAGCGCAGCTGAAAGATCATCATGAGACTCTTCAGCATCTCTCAGCCAGCACCTTGGACCAACAGTACTCAGGCAAGAAGTCCTCACACCAAGGGCCTAGGCACCCTTTTTACTGTCCGAGGAAGTGCTACCCTCTGGTAGTCAGAGTGAGGTCTCAACAGGCAAGCCCTAGAGCTCGCCCTCAGCAAACACGAGTTCCTAGGCCTCAGCTGGCGCCCCCAGCAAAGCCCCTGCCATGGGGTTTTGACTGGCTGCGAGGGAGTGTAAGCCAGCCACTGGTGCCCTCAACGGTGGGACTTCTGGTAAGAGGTTGGCTACTGTTTGCAGACCGTGGGGCCATCCATCACCTCTGATCAATGGGTCCTATCCATCGTTTGTCAGGGGTGCAGATTAAATTTCCAGGGTGTCCCGCCAGACTCTCCCTGTGCCCCACTTGGGGCTTCTCGGTGGATTAGGAAATACTTTTGAAGGATCTCTTTGCCCTTGTAATGGCCAGGGCAGTCGAACCCATCCCCCCAGGACAATGAGGGAACGACTTCTACTCCAGATATTTCCTGATTACAAAGAGAATAGGAGACCTCCGTCCTATTCTGGATTTGCGGGCCTTGAACAAATTCCTGAAATGGGAAAGTTCAAAATGGTCTCTCTCCTGCAGAGAGGGGACTGGCTATGCTCCCTCGATCTAAAGGATGCCTACGCCCACATTGAAATTTCCTGTACCCACAGGAAGTACCTGCGGTTTGTGGTGGGCAGGACCCACTTCCAGTACCGAGTGTTGTCATTCAGTCTGGCTTCTGCGCCCCACGTTTTCACCAAGTGCCTAGTGGTGGTGGGCACTTATTTAAGGAGGCTGCGGGAGCAGGTTTTTCCCTACCTGGATAATTGGCTCATCAAGAGTGCCATCCAGGAGGGAGCGCTGTGGTCTCTGCACACCAGTATTTGGGTACTGGAGGCCTTGGGTTTTCTGGTCAACTATCTGAAGTCTCAACTGGTCCCATCCCCGCAGTTGGACTTCACTGGGACCAGGTTCGACATGGTGCAGGCTTAGACGTTTTTACCCCGAAACTGCACTTACTTTAGTGGCCTTGGCGGGAGCGATCTCTTGGATTCACCAAGTCTCAGCATACCGTATGCTGCGGCTGTTGGGACACATGGCGAGCATGCATGTTATGCCCTACGCTAATCTGCACAGACGCAGGGCTCAGTGGACCCTCCAATCCCAGTGGCACCAGGCTACCTAGGACCTTCGAGTGCGCATCCAGGTTACTCAACCGCTCCAGGTCTCCTTGTCATGGTGTGAGACCCTATCCAACTAGGAGATGGGTACACTTCCAGACCTCCTCTACTCCAGTTGTGCTCACCACAGATGCCTCCCACCTCGGGTGAGGTGCCCATGTAGAAGGTCTTCACACCCAAGGTCAGTGGTCCGTTCAGGAAGCGCAACATCAGATAAACTTCCTGGAGCTCCGGGCGATCCAGTTTGTGCTTTGAATGTTTCAGGATCACCTAGCCAACAAGGTGGTCCTCATCCGGACCGACAACCAGGTGGCAGTGTGGTACCTCAGCAAACAGGGAGGCACGAGATCATTCCTCCTATGCCAGGCGACAGTCCAGATCTGGTCGTGGGCTCTGTCCCAAGGCATCCTGCTCCATGCCATGTACCTCCCAGGGGAGAATGCAATGGCGGATGGCCTGAATTGCTCACTCTGCCCCCGCAAATGGTCCATGAAGCAGGAGATTGCAGATCGGATCTTCCATCTTTGGGGAACCCCAGCCGTGGATCTGTTCGCCTCCCCCTGCAACAAGAAGGTAGTTTGGTTCTTCGCCATGATCGGGGAGAATGGCAAGCCGGCATTGGATCCCTTCGCACACCACTGGGACAAGGGCCTCCTGTATGCGTATCCTCCGCTTCCACTAGTGTCGAAGACCCTCCTGAAGCTCCAGCAGGACCAGGGGACTATGATCCTCATCGCTCCTTATTGGCAGCGGCAGATCTGGTTCCCACTCCTGCAAGATCTCGCCCTGAGGGAGCCGATCAGTCTGGGGGCCTCCCTAGACCTTATCACACAGGATCGGGTCAGGCTGCATCATCCCAACCCACGGGCCTTATCCCTTATGGTGTGGATGTTGAAAGGCTGATTTTACAGCCCTTGGACTTCTTGGATTTATTTATTTTATTTATTTATTTGTTTGTTTTTATATACTGACATTCGATCGAGATATCACATCGGTTTACATGAAACTGATAGGGCAAATAAGGCATGAGCTGCTTATTTTTACAGAGTAACTTAGAACCTTAACATGGAACTATTATTTTTTACAAAGTGCCATGGTAACTTGGTGGCTTGAGGACTTAGACAAGATAACTTAGTTGAAATTAAACTTAAACATTATAACTTAATGTAGCTTAAACTTAAAATTATAGAAGTTAACAGAGAGGTGCGAGAGGATGCGGTGTCCCGGGTCTTGATGAAGTCCAGGAGGCCGTCTACTAGGAAGTTTTACGGCCTAAAGTGGAAGAGGTTCTCTGCTTGGTGTGAGAGTCACGGTTTAGACCTGTTCTCTTGCTCCACCCCTAAACTGCTGGATTATCTGCTACACCACTTGGAGTCTGGCCTAAAAACCAACTCAATCAGGGTGCATCTTAGTGCTATTGGGGATTACCACCAGGAGGTGGATGGTGCACCCGTCTCAGTACACCCTGTTGTGAGGTGCTTCATGCGGGGTCTGATTCAACTGAAGCCTCCCCTGAGGCCCCCCTCAGTGTCCTGGGATCTCCTGGGACCTCAGCTTAGTCGTGGCTCAGCTTATAAAGGCTCCTTTTGAGCCTCTGTGCTCCTGTGACCTAAACTTCTTGACCTGGAAGGTCGTCTTCCTAGCGCCGGTCACCTCAGCGCGCAGAGTCAGTGAACTTCAAGCTTTGAGGTCGTACCCAACTTACACGAAGTTCTTTCACAATAGGGTGGTTCTGCATAGACATCCTAAATTCTTGCCGAAGGTGGTAATGGATTTCCACCTGAACCAGTCTATCGTCTTACCCACCTTTTTTCTAAAGCCTCATTCGCACCAGGGTGAAAGGGCTCTCCATAGCCTGGATTGCAAGAGAGCCTTAGCCTTTTAACTAGAGCAGAAGACAGGTCATAGGCAATCTAGGCAACTCACTCTCTCTTCTAACAGAAACCAATTGGGAGATGTGGTAGCCAAGCAGACATTGTCCAACTAGCTGGCGGATTGTATCTCTTTCTGCTATACACAGGGGGGACTGCAGCTTGGAGGGGGGGCCATGGCAAGGCTCACTCTGTTCAAGCCATGGCAGCTTTGGTGGCCCACATGTGAGTGGGCCCCATGCAAGGCTGCGACATGGAGTTCCCTCCACACCTTTGCCTCGCACTACTGTCTGGACAGGGATGGCTGATGTGAAGGCAGTTTCGGGCAGTCTGTCCTCCGGAATCTCTTTGAGATGTAAAACCCAACTCTTCCTCCCTCAGGCCCATTGCTCGGGTTCAGGCTGTCTCCCTCTGATATCAACAGCACCTCTGTTATTGTGCCCGTTGGCACCTGGTTAGGTGACCTTTGGTCTCCTTGTTTCGGGACTACCGTCCTGCTTGACCTGTGAGAAAGCAGAGTTGCTTACCTGTAACAGGTGTTCTCCTAGGACAGCAGGATGTTAGTCCTCACGAAACCCGCCCACCACCCTGCGGAGTTGGGTTTTCTCCTTGTTTATTTTAATTTTTCGTAATTTTATAATACGAGACTGAGGAGGGACCCTGCGTGGACGTGTGGCTAGTGGCACGCTGGGCATACTCAGCGTGCCAGTCAACGTTTTCTTTGCCGGGCTCCATCTGGGAGGACTATCGTCCTGCTGTCCTAGGAGAACACCTGTTACAGGTAAGCAACTCTGCTTTGCATTAGCTTGTAAGTTTGTTCCTGAGGAAGTGGAGGGTAAAATGACTTGCCCAAGGTCACAAAGGGTAGCAGCAGGATTTGATCCCTGGCTTCCCTACTTTGTAGCCTTAACTACCAGGCTGCTGCTCCACTCCATAAATGAGTGGGAGGCATAGACCATCTTAGCTACTATTATTAATCTGATTTCTATTCTGCTTTTTTTAAGCACTTCAAAGTGGATTACATTCCCTTTCCGCAGGGCTTACATTCAAAATTTGTACCTGAGGCGATAAAGGTCACAAGGAGCTGGGGAGGAATTTGAACGGGGGTTTGTCAGGGCCTGCTGCTGTAACTGGGCTACTTCTCCACTCCAAGCGCAATTGTAGTGGCTGGAAAAACCAGTGCAGTTTCCATATTTATTTATAACATTTCTAGCCAGCCTACGTATGCAGGTTGTCTCAGGGGAAAGAATGAGCTACTGATCCATTTACAGCAGCCCATCCACTATCAAGCTAGATAACCTGCCTGAGGCCTTACAGATAGAAACTGACCATCTAAGACACCAACGGTGTGCAAATCCAGGGGACAGACCTCCCTGAAGGGGAGCGTGCAGGCTGGCTAATCAAGGAACAAAAAGAAAACAGATTGCATAATGCAATCTCGGTGCAGCAGAGTCACTGTATGCTCAGGAAGGGAGAGAAAGCATGCTATGACTTAGGCTCTCTCAGCAGGCCCAGGAGAAAAGTACGCTCCTGCTACGGTGGAAGGGGATGCTGCAACATCACACTAGCCAGGAAGAGCGGCCGCCCTCAACCCACAGCCCAGGAGGAGATCCTGCTGCCACCATCCAACCCTGGGACCTCAGCCCAGGAGGAGATCCTGCTGCCACCACCCAACCCTCAGACCCCAGCCCAGGAGGAGATCCTGCTGCCACCATCCAACCCTCAGACCCCAGCCCAGGAGGAGATCCTGCTGCCTCCACCCAACCCTCAGACCCCAGCCCGGGAGGAGATCCTGCTGCCACCATCCAACCCTCAGACAGCCTGTGAGGAGATCCTGCTGCCACCATCCAACCCTCAGACCCCAGCCCAGGAGGAGATCCTGCTGCCACCATCCAACCCTCAGACCCCAGCCCAGGAGGAGATCCTGCTGCCACCATCCAACCCTCAGACAGCCTGTGAGGAGATTCTGCTGCTGCCACCATCCAACCCTCAGACCCCAGCCCGGGAGGAGATCCTGCTGCCTCCATCCAACCCTCGGACCCCAGCCCGGGAGGAGATCCTGCTGCCTCCACCCAACCCTCGGACCCCAGCCTGGGAGGAGATCCTGCTGCCTCCACTCAACCCTCAAACCCCAGCCCGGGAGGAGATCCTGCTGCCTCCACCCAACCCTCTGACCCCAGCCCGGGAGGAGATCCTGCTGCCACCATCCAACGCTCGGACCCCAGCCCGGGAGGAGATCCTGCTGCCTCCATCCAACCCTCAGACAGCCTGTGAGGAGATCCTGCTGCCACCATCCAACCCTCTGACCCCAGCCCGGGAGGAGATCCTGCTGCCTCCATCCAACCCCGGGAGGAGAGCCTGCTGCCGCCACCCAACCCTCGGACCCCAGCCCGGGAGGAGATCCTGCTGCCTCCACTCAACCCTCAGAACCCAGCCCGGGAGGAGATCCTGCTGCCTCCATCCAACCCTCAGACAGCCCGGGAGGAGATCCTGCTGCCACCATCCAACCCTCTGACCCCAGCCTGGGAGGAGATCCTGTTGCCTCCATCCAACGCTCGGACCCCAGCCTGGGAGGAGATCCTGCTGCCTCCATCCAACCCTCAGACAGCCTGTGAGGAGATCCTGCTGCCACCATCCAACCCTCTGACCCCAGCCCGGGAGGAGATCCTGTTGCCTCCATCCAACCCCGGGAGGAGAGCCTGCTGCCGCCACCCAACCCTCGGACCCCAGCCCGGGAGGAGAGCCTGCTGCCGCCACCCAACCCTCGGACCCCAGCCCGGGAGGAGAGCCTGCTGCCGCCATCCAACCCTCGGACCCCAGCCAGGGAGGAGAGCCTGCTGCCGCCACCCAACCCTCGGACCCCAGCCCGGGAGGAGATCCTGCTGCCTCCACCCAACCCTCGGACCCCAGCCCGGGAGGAGATCCTGCTGCCTCCACCCAACCCTCGGACCCCAGCCCAAGAGGAGATCCTGCTGCTGCCTCCACCCAACCCTTGGACCCCAGCCCGGGAGGAGAGCCTGCTGCCTCCACCCAACCCTCGCACCCCAGCCCGGGAGGAGAGCCTGCTGCCACCATCCAACCCTCGGACCCCAGCCCGGGAGGAGAGCCTGCGCCTCCACCCAATCCCCGGACCCCAGCCCGGGAGGAGAGCCTGCTGCCTCCACCCAACCCTCGGACCCCAGCCCGGGAGGAGATCCTGCTGCCTCCACCCAACCCTCGGACCCCAGCCCGGGAGGAGATCCTGCTGCCACCATCCAACCCTCGGACCCCAGCCCGGGAGGAGATCCTGCTGCCTCCACCCAACCCTCGGACCCCAGCCCGGGAGGAGATCCTGCTGCCTCCACCCAACCCTCGGACCCCAGCCCGGGAGGAGATCCTGCTGCCACCATCCAACCCTCGGACCCCAGCCCGGGAGGAGATCCTGCTGCCTCCATCCAACCCTCAGACAGCCTGTGAGGAGATCCTGCTGCCTCTACCCAACCCTCGGACCCCAGCCCGGGCGGAGATCCTGCTGCCACCATCCAACCCTCGGACCCCAGCCCGGGAGGAGATCCTGCTTCCTCCATCCAACCCTCAGACCCCAGCCCGGGAGGAGATCCTGCTGCCTCCATCCAATCCTCGGACCCCAGCCCGGGAGGAGATCCTGCTGCCTCCATCCAACCCTCGGACCCCAGCCCAGGAGGAGATCCTGCTGCCTCCATCCAACCCTCGGAGCCCAGCCCGGGAGGAGAGCCTGCTGCCTCCACCCAACCCTCGGACCCCAGCCCGGGAGGAGATCCTGCTGCCTCCACCCAACCCTCGGACCCCAGCCCGGGAGGAGATCCTGCTGCCACCATCCAACCCTCGGACCCCAGCCCGGGAGGAGAGCCTGCTGCCTCCACCCAACCCTCGGACCCCAGCCCGGGAGGAGATCCTGCTGCCTCCACCCAACCCTCGGACCCCAGCCCGGGAGGAGATCCTGCTGCCTCCACCCAACCCTCGGACCCCAGCCCGGGAGGAGATCCTGCTGCCACCATCCAACCCTCGGACCCCAGCCCGGGAGGAGATCCTGCTGCCTCCACCCAACCCTCGGACCCCAGCCCGGGAGGAGAGCCTGCTGCCTCCACCCAACCCTCGGACCCCAGCCCGGGAGGAGATCCTGCTGCCACTGTCCAACCCTCTGACCCCAGCCCGGGAGGAGATCCTGCTGCCTCCACCCAACCCTCGGACCCCAGCCCGGGAGGAGATCCTGCTGCCATCATCCAACCCTCGGACCCCAGCCCGGGAGGAGAGCCTGCTGCCTCCATCCAACCCTCGGACCCCAGCCCGGGAGGAGAGCTTGCTGCCTCCACCCAACCCTCGGACCCCAGCCCGGGAGGAGAGCCTGCTGCCTCCATCCAACCCTCGGACCCAAGCCCGGGAGGAGAGCCTGCTGCCTCCACCCAACCCTCGGACCCCAGCCCGGGAGGAGATCCTGCTGCCTCCACCCAACCCTCGGACCCCAGCCCGGGAGGAGATCCTGCTGCCTCCACCCAACCCTCGGACCCCAGCCCGGGAGGAGATCCTGCTGCCACTGTCCAACCCTCTGACCCCAGCCCGGGAGGAGATCCTGCTGCCTCCACTCAACCCTCGGACCCCCAGCCCGGGAGGAGATCCTGCTGCTGCCGCCCAACCCTCGGACCCCAGCCTGGGAGGAGATCCTGCTGCCACCATCCAACCCTCGGACCCCAGCCGGGGAGGAGATCCAGCTCCCGGGTGGCAGCAGGATCCAACCCTCGGATCCCGGGTGGCAGCAGGTTCTCCTCCCGGGCTGGGGTCCGAGGGTTGGGTGGAGGCAGCAGGATCTCCTCCCGGGCTGGGGTCTGAGGGAGGAGATCCTGCTGCCACCATCCAACCCTCGGACCCCAGCCCGGGAGGAGATCCTGCTGCCTCCACCCAACCCTCGGACCCCAGCCCGGGAGGAGAGCCTGCTGCCTCCACCCAACCCTCGGACCCCAGCCCAGGAGGAGATCCTGCTGCCACTGTCCAACCCTCTGACCCCAGCCCGGGAGGAGATCCTGCTGCCTCCACCCAACCCTCGGACCCCAGCCCGGGAGGAGATCCTGCTGCCACCATCCAACCCTCGGACCCCAGCCCGGGAGGAGAGCCTGCTGCCTCCACCCAACCCTCGGACCCCAGCCCGGGAGGAGAGCCTGCTGCCTCCATCCAACCCTCGGACCCAAGCCCAGGAGGAGAGCCTGCTGCCTCCACCCAACCCTCGGACCCCAGCCCGGGAGGAGATCCTGCTGTCTCCACCCAACCCTCGGACCCCAGCCCGGGAGGAGATCCTGCTGCCACTGTCCAACCCTCTGACCCCAGCCCGGGAGGAGATCCTGCTGCCTCCACTCAACCCTCGGACCCCCAGCCCGGGAGGAGATCCTGCTGCTGCCGCCCAACCCTCGGACCCCAGCCTGGGAGGAGATCCTGCTGCCACCATCCAACCCTCGGACCCCAGCCCGGGAGGAGATCCAGCTCCCGGGTGGCAGCAGGATCCAACCCTCGGATCCCGGGTGGCAGCAGGTTCTCCTCCCGGGCTGGGGTCCGAGGGTTGGGTGGAGGCAGCAGGATCTCCTCCCGGGCTGGGGTCTGAGGGAGGAGATCCTGCTGCCGCCACCCAACCCTCGGACCCCAGCCCGGGAGGAGAGCCTGCTGCCGCCACCCAACCCTCGGACCCCAGCCCGGGAGGAGAGCCTGCTTCCGCCACCCAACCCTCGGACCCCAGCCCGGGAGGAGATCCTGCTGCCTCCACCCAACCCTCGGACCCCAGCCCGGGAGGAGATCCTGCTGCTGCCTCCACCCAACCCTCGTACCCCAGCCCGGGAGGAGAGCCTGCTGCCTCCACCCAACCCTCGGACCCCAGCCTGGGAGGAGAGCCTGCTGCCTCCACCCAACCCTCGCACCCCAGCCCGGGAGGAGAGCCTGCGCCTCCACCCAACCCCCGGACCCCAGCCCGGGAGGAGAGCCTGCTGCCTCCACCCAACCCTCGGACCCCAGCCCGGGAGGAGAGCCTGCTGCCTCCACCCAACCCTCGGACCCCAGCCCGGGAGGAGACCCTGCTGCCTCCACCCAACCCTTGGACCCCAGCCCGGGAGAAGAGCCTGCTGTCTCAACCCAACCCTCGGACCCCAGCCCGGGAGGAGATCCTGCTGCCACCATCCAACCCTCGGACCCCAGCCCGGGAGGAAATCCTGCTGCCTCCACCCAACCCTCGGAGCCCAGTCCGGGAGGAGAGCCTGCTGCCTCCACCCAACCCTCGGACCCCAGCCCGGGAGGAGATCCTGCTGCCACCATCCAACCCTCGGACCCCAGCCCGGGAGGAGATCCTGCTGCCTCTACCCAACCCTCGGACCCCAGCCCGGGAGGAGATCCTGCTGCCACTGTCCAATCCTCTGTCCCCAGCCCACGAGGAGATCCTGCTGCCTCCACTCAACCCTCGGACCCCAGCCCGGGAGGAGATCCTGCTGCTGCCGCCCAACCCTCTGACCCCAGCCCGGGAGGAGATCCTGCTGCCACCATCCAACGCTCGGACCCCAGCCCGGGAGGAGATCCTGCTGCCACCATCCAACCCTCGGACCCCAGCCCGGGAGGAGATCCTGCTCCCGGGTGGCAGCAGGATCCAACCCTCTGATCCCGGATGGCAGCAGGTTCTCCTCCCGGGCTGGGGTCCAAGGGTTGGGTGGAGGCAGCAGGATCTCCTCCCGGGCTGGGGTCTGAGGGTTTGATGGAGGCAGCAGGATCTCCTCCCGGGCTGGGGTCTGAGGGTTGGGTGGAGGCAGCAGGATCTCCTCCTGGGCTGGGGTCTGAGGGTTGGGTGGAGGCAGCAGGATCTCCTCCCGGGCTGGGGTCTGAGGGTTGGGTGGAGGCAGCAGGATCTCCTCCCGGGCTGGGGTCTGAGGGTTGGATGGAGGCAGCAGGATCTCCTCCCGGGCTGGGGTCTGAGGGTTGGGTGGAGGCAGCAGGATCTCCTCCTGGGCTGGGGTCTGAGGGAGGAGATCCTGCTGCCTCCACCCAACCCTCGGACCCCAGCCCGGGCGGGAGACCAAAGGCAAAAAGTTAAAGAAGGCAATAAATATCTGGCAAAATTAAAAAGATGAGGAAACTAAGGAAAAATAGAAAAGTAAAGAGGAAAAAGGGAACAAGTGGTGAAAATGGTAAAAAAAAAAATAAAGAAAAAAAAAAGTGAAAGTAAATGTTGGGCAGGTAGAATAAGCTTATTCCCAGCTCCTAAAACGTGTGACTGGCTAATCTGTAAAAAAGCTAACGCATAACTTTTTTGGTTAAAGTTAGATAAGTTACCCCAAGGAATATCTCAGAGTAAAGTTATCTGCTGACCTGTAGCCAAATAACTTTTCAGCAGATCCACCTGGTCCTCTGAATGTCGCTGGTTAGGTTTAAGGTTCCCCTGCATGGCCTTCGCTTTAACGCTGGTTAGCTGGCAAGGAGCAGTAAAACAACGCCCCCCACCCTCCCCAAATCCTGGAAGTAGCGAATAGGAATCCGCTTTAGAGAGGCGGCAGCAGACCCCTCTGGGTGCTGAGGAAACCTTCTGCTAAGGAGCCCTCCTGTGCCCCCAAACCTTCCCCCCCGCAACGAGAATCTGCCGCCAGGATTGCGGCACTTCCTGCAGCACCAAACCCTCACTCCGTTTTTATTATTTCTAGTGCTCGTCGCCACCGATCTGGCTCTATTCTTGTGAATTGAGGTCATCCAGCAGCATGTTCCCGGATAACTTTACGCCTGCTCCAGGGCAGGCTTAGTTACTCGATAAATTTATTCCGAATATCGGAGTGAGCCAGATGGATCCCCGCCCCCACAAAGCTCCCGCTCCACCCATAACTTATCGAAAAGTTAGCCGGATAAGTACCGGCAATTTTAACAAGTTGGCATTGAGCCAGATAACTTGTGAGACCAAGGGTCCATCAAGCCCAGCATCCTGTTTCCAACAGAGGCCAATCCAGGCCATAAGAACCTGGCAAGTACCCAAACATGAAATAAATCTCAAGCTACTATTCTTTATTAATTAATAGCAGTTTATGGATTTTTCCTCTAGGAACTTATCCAACCCTTTTTTAAACCCTCTTACACTAACTGCTGAAACCACATCCTCTGGCAATGAATTCCAGAGCTTAAATATGCACTAAGTGAAAAAGCATTTTCTTTGATTTGTTTTAAATGAGCTACTTGCTAACTTCATGGAGAGCCCCCTGGTCCTTCTATTATCTGAGAGTAAATAACCGATTTACATTAACTTGTTCAAGACCTCTCATGATTTTAAGGACCTCTATCATATCCCCCCTCAATCGTCTCTTCTCCAAACTGAACAGTTCTAACTTCCTTTGCTTTACTTCATAGGGGAGCTATTCCATGCCACTTGTTTTGGTGCAGAGAATGGCGACTTTCTCCAGTACAGCTCTAGCTTTTTTGAGATGCGGCAACCAGAGTTGTACACAGTATTCAAGGTGCGGTCTCACCATGGAGCGATACAGAGACATTATGACATTCTCTGTTTTATTCACCATTCCCTTCCTAATAATTCCCAACATTCTGTTTGCTTTTTTGACTGAGCCGACGATTTTAAAGTATAATCCACTATGATGCCTAGATCTTTTTCCTGGGTTGTAGCTCCTAATATAGAACCTAACATTGTGTAACTATAGCAAGGGTTATTTTTCCCTATAGGCAACACCTTGCACTTATCCACATTAAATTTCATCTGCCATTTGGATGCCCAATTTTCCAGTCTCACAAGGTCCTCCTGCAATTTATCACAATCTGCTTGTGATTTAACTACTCTGAATAATTTTGTATCATCTGCAAATTTGATTATCTCACTCGTCGTATTTCTTTCCAGATCATTTATAAATATATTGAACAGTAAGGGTCCCAATACAGATCCCTGAGGCACTCCACTGCCCACTCCCTTCCACTGAGAAAACTGACCATTTAATCCTACTCTCTGTTTCCTGTCTTTTAGCCAGTTTGCAATCCACGAAAGGACATCGCCACCTATCCCATGACTTTTTACTTTTCCTAGACGCCTCTCATGCAGGACTTTGTCAGACGCCTTCTGAAAATCCAGGTACACCACATGTACAAGTTCACCTTTATCCACGTTTACTCATCCCTTCATAAAAATGTAGGTCATTTGTGAGGCAAGAGTTCCCTTGGGTAAATCCATGCTGGCTGTGTCTCATTAAAGCTTGTCTATCTAAATGTTTTGTTATTTTATTCTTTATAACACTTTCCACTATTTTTCCTGGCCCTGAAATCAGGCTCACTGGTCTGTAGTTTCTGGGATCACCCCTGGAGCCCTTTTTAAATATTTGGGTTACATTGGCCACCCTCCAGTCTTCAGGTACAATGGATGATTTTAATGATAGGTTACAAATTAATTGAAATAGATTTGTCTGTCTGTCTAAGAGTGAAGTATCTGTTACTGTGTGTCTGTCTGCATCAGGCTGTGCTGTCTTGTATCTCTGTCTCTGAGTACAATGTGCCTGACTGTCTGAGAGTGAGGTATCTGATTCTGTCTGTATCACTGTGTGTGTCTGTGTGTCTATCTACATCAGGCTGTGATGTCTTGTGGCTGTACCTCTGTCTCTGAGTGCAGTGTATCTGTCTGTGTCTGTCTTTCTGGCCATGGAGTGTCTGTGTCTGAGGTGTTTGTCTGTAGCAGTGTGTCTGTATGCTTGGAGGCTTGTCATTGCTTCAAGAGCTGAGTCGTTGGCGAAAGAATTTGACCCTAAGCCACAAATCCCCAGGGTACTCCGTGTGTTTGTTTAGTCAGGATATAACCTGGCTGCAGCGAGAAAGGTTTGCTCACTTTTATAAGACAAGAAGAGGAGACAGCAGCAGCGTGGCACTTTTCCTCACCCATAACACCTTCATAGTGCATTCTGCATAAAGTGGATAGTGTAAAAGGTAAAAATATATATATATATTCCTTATCATCCTACTCCAGCAGTCCAGACGAGTGGGTTATTTCTCCTAGCAGCAGCAGCACCTGGGGACAGGGCACACAAACTTCATCACCGCTTAGCTCTGAAAGTCCCCTGGCTCCAGCAGACGATAACACATCCTCCTCCTGCAGCAGTAATAATTGTTCTTGGCCTATCTTATCAGGTGCAGACTCTTTCAGGGCCAGGAGATGGGGCCCCAGCTTTTAGGTTCATAGCCCCAGAGGGGTCCTGGTTGAGTCTGAGGAGTTTGCAAAAGTCAGCAATTACGAATAGTGGGAGAAACCCGCAAACAAGCAAAACTAGTGCCGAAGAGTGTGGCATTGCTTCTTCCACTGGTGGAGGTGAGTGGCTGAGGGCCCTGCGGTGGGACGGGCATCCTGCACCCTCCTGGCAGGACTGAGGTGAGAGCAGGGTGATGAACTGGCCCCCTGTGTTGTCAGGGCAGCTTGATCCTGTCCAGGCAAGCAGTGACCCTAACCCAGCCTGTTGCCAGAGCCCAGGCAAAAATGATCTTGTAACCAGATAAACGAACCATTACAGCTTCCACAATACCCTGCTAAGCATGCAATACTGCTTCAGGGCAGAGGGACATTAAATAGAGCCAGAAGTGGCAGGGCATTAACTCTATAAGTGCAGCATGGCTAGAGATGCCAGTGCTGACGTGGCATGAGGTTATATCAAGGCCGACTGCTGGGGAGACTGGCCAAGTGCCTGCCAATGGATGCCTGAGGTTACAGCCCCATCTGGCAGCCAAAGTGAGGAATGACAAGGTTTACACTCGGCTACTGTCCCTGCATTAAAAAAGCCCTGTGGGCACCGGGTTAGTCCCAGCCAGAATTGCATTTTTGGAGAAGCCCAAGGTTAACATGGGTGGACCCTGTGGTCAGCCCCAGTGCGCTGTGGGGGTTCAAGGCAGCCTCGTATCTCCTGCCTCTTCAGTGTCTCCCTGGCCTGTTTCTGCTGGTTTTGGGGGTTTTTTTTGTTTGTAATTGACGTTTTTATTGCATATAACCAAATGAACATAGCAGTAAACAAAGTGCCAGTACCACAGGCCCCAAATAATAATAGCTACCAGCATCCTGTAACGGTACCAAACAACAAACAAATAGCATCAACCCCATTAACCTGGGTGCATCTGAGTTTCCTTCCCCCCCTTTCCATCCCGTGCAGGTTAGATAGAGTCCATTATGTGAGTAAGCACGCCAGGATGGATTGGCCCTCCATAGGGACATTTGGTCTCTGCTGGTTTTCACTCTCCCGCTGTGATTAAGGTCACTGCTTTATATAAGTGTTCACCTCTGAGGCTGCCTTAGACTTCCACCCAGCCCAGGCCCTTCTGAACTCTGAAAAGACTAAGAGGAGGGGGCAGGGATAGTAACTTGTCCGAAAGAAAGAAAAGCTTGGATGGCCTCATACGTTTATATGTCTAGCCCAAGGGGGTTAACAATTCGAGTTAGCCTCCTTAAAGGCGTAGCGCGTCATCAACTGGCAGCGATTGCAGTGCCTCCGCACCCTCAGACTCCTGAAACTTTAAGGACAGACTCAAATGGGACCTGAGCCAAAAGTGAGGGAGGCTAACTCCATGCACTGGTGAGAGGTTTTGGCGAGCTCTGCTCCCTTCAGCAGGAAGAGCAGAATGAGCTACAGCTGGCAGTGCCTGAATATACAGGAATTACAGTGCTGCTGTGGTAGGAATTACAGTGCCTGAATATGCAGGAATTACAGTGCTGCTGTGGTAGGAATTACAGTGCCTGAAGATACAGGAATTACAGTGCTGCTGTGGTAGGAATTACAGTGCCTGAATATGCAGGAATTACAGTGCCTGAATATACAGGAATTACAGTGCTGCTGTGGTAGGAATTACAGTGCCTGAATATACAGGAATTACATTGCCTGAATATACAGGAATTACAGTGCTGCTGTGGTAGGAATTACAGTGCCTGAATATACAGGAATTACAGTGCTGCTGTGGTAGGAATTACAGTGCCTGAATATGCAGGAATTACATTGCCTGAATATACAGGAATTACAGTGCTGCTGTGGTAGGAATTACAGTGCCTGAATATGCAGGAATTACAGTGCTGCTGTGGTAGGAATTACAGTGCCTGAATATGCAGGAATTACATTGCCTGAATATACAGGAATTACAGTGCTGCTGTGGTAGGAATTACAGTGCCTGAATATACAGGAAGTACAGTGCTGCTGTGGTAGGAATTACAGTGCCTGAATATGCAGGAATTACAGTGCTGCTGTGGTAGGCCTTGCTTTAAAGCTGCAGAATTATAGGGGGGGGGGGGGGGGTTGAGAGCTGAGGGGCACAAACTGCAGCCTTTACAGGTACAGGGGGCTTGCATTAGGTTTTCCTCTTTTTGTGCTATATAATCCTCCTGACGATCCCATGTCAGTGCTCATGGTATGAGTCGCCCTCCACCCATGGGCAAACCAAAAGGTGAAGTCAAAAGTAACAGTCGCAGTGGAGGTGGTGGCTGTATGACTTACTGTGCGACCTTGTGGTTGTGAATGTGGGAAGGGAGGGGAGATCTGCTATGCCTTACTTCCCAGGGGGGTGGCAGAAGATGACTAAGATTGTCCTGACTGAGGAACGATAGCTTGCAGGTGGTCATGCTCAATGGCTGGCAGCTGGGATGGATCCTTGGCAGTGTGGACAGATGGGATGGGGGTCTGCTGGTCTTTCTTCTGTCATCTACTTTATTACCTTACTTCGTTCCTGTGTTAAGAATATAGGAAATTGCCGTACTGGGTCAGAGCAAGGGTCCGTTGAGCCACCTGCCACCAGTGCTGATCGCCTTCTGCCATATCTGACCTTGACCTGCCCCCATGAGCAACGGAGGAATCGTAGGGCGGTCCAGGTGGAGCATTCCACCCCTGTTTTTGCAGGAAGCTGCTCGCAATCTATCTAATGCCAATCCCAGCACCAAGATCTCCACCTCCCAATTAGCCCAACGCCTTAGGTGTGGTGATAATTACTTCTGGTCGCCTGAGAAAGTTCCTGCACACCTTCAGGTAATTTTTTTTTTAATTGAAATGTTTCAATTTACAAACTCTGATAAGACCTACACATTATCAACACAAAAGTTTTCAATACAATGCAACACAATTCCATCTAACTGCCAGTATAATTAACATTGAATAAAGCCATCTCTTCCAGATAGAGCAGGTTATAAAGCACGCATCACAGAATAGAGCAGCAAACAAGGCATAATAGTGTCACAGGCAAATCAAACAGCAACATTAAATATTGCAAATAATACACATCAGGCACCAAACGCCAAGATAGGTCAGAGCATTTCAAGAGTCTGTGATGGCAGATGAACAGATCATGTCACTGCATCAAATAAGGGGTCTGCTTTCTGCAAGAAAAGGTTCCCATAGTTTAGGAGCATTAGAATAAAAGTCACACAGCTGATAGGTAATGAACTCCATTGAGTACACACCAGAGAAGATGCAATCACTCCACCATAGGATTTGCTGACCGAGATCTCTGACAAGTCACTAGTTAGGCTAGTACCCCCTTTCTAACAGGAAGAAAATCCCCATGTGGGAGACCTAAAAGAATAAGGAAAGGGTCCAAGGGCAGTTCTGATAGATCCATGGGAAATCTGTATTACGGGACATTCCCACCAAATGTGGAAAAAGGTTCCTTTCCTTTCCCTCCCCCCCCCTCCTCCAGTTTCACCAACAAGCGTCATCTCCCCGAACGCGCATCCATTTTAATGGAGAAGGGGTACAGCACCATTGGTATAGAAGTTTGTACCCAGACTCCTACTTAGTATGTATTTATTTATTTAAGGCTTTTATATACCGACTTTCTTGATACAAATCAAATCAACTTGGTTTACATCGAACTAAGCGGTACCACAAGTCGACCTACCCTTTGCTAACCGACCAAAAAATATCTCCTCGGAAAGCCTTCACTAAAGAGTGTGGAGGGTAGAGAATGAAAGTACAGGGTAATGCAGATGAGAATGAATTTACTCAATCCTACATTTATTTATTTATTTATTTATTTAAGATTATTTTTTTTTAAGAAGTAATATCTCAAAGAGATAGTAACTCAATAATATACCTGCACTTGACCAACATTACTCAAATAATGATTTTATTTATGAAATTGTAACCGAACTTTATTGGCACCTATTAGAATGTACGATATCGTAGATTTACTAACTTTAGTCTATGTGCCTATTTGTAAACCGTTGCGATGGTATATAACTTAGCGACGGTATAGAAAAGTTTTTAAATAAAAAAATAAAAATAGTGTAGACAATAGTGGTTTCCCAGCTTGATTGAATTTTCTTTAATGCATCACCCATTTTGGATAGTAACAAGCTATAAAGCTTTGAAATAAGACCTCTATCATTTTAGGGAGAAAGCATCAATTGCTCAAAAGCGGTGAGCTTTTCACTGTAAGAATTCTTAATTTGGTGAAAAATCCCTTCACCAGAATATTTTCACAGTTTATAATACATTGCGGTTCAAGAAGAGTCTTCATGTCCCTTCCATCAAACTATTGAACTACCCTTTTAAATCCCAAGCTTTTCCACTTAGGGAATTCTTTTAGATTAAACTGTAATGGGAAATATGGATTACTTCATAATGGAGATAAAACTGATGACATTTTGGTATTGGCTATTAATTAGTGCCAAGTCACTAAAATAGGGCACCGGCTGGCACCTCTATATAACCCCTGACTTTTAGGGGATATCCAGGGAGATAGTAATTGACCCTGTTTCCTAAACCAAGTTACTTCTAAAGTTACCCACTGTTTTTCAGTTGGGATTTGAAAATGTCAAAACCCAAGGGACAGATAACCAATGTAAGAGAACCTCAGCTCAAGAAAGATATTTTACATTTTTAAAGATACTTGACATTACCTCCAAATGTAATTATTGAAGACCTCATAATAGGCTCTACCAGTTTGAAAATGGTTTTATAGCCATGTAAATAATCATTGGTTAGTAATAAATTATTCAAGTTTTTGCAAAGAAAATCCAACTTATCTTTAAGGTGCTTGATGCTGAACACCCTACTGTATAATTTGTTGGAACCCTGACATGGGTCCGTGATTCGATATTCAATACATTTTCTTTCACAATATCTACAGTCAAATTAAGTTATATTACAGAGATAATGTCAATCACCCATAACAAGACTCTACCAATTGTGCTTTCTCTGTCAGTGTTCTTGTCAACGTTTGGTGCCAAAATTCTTTACCAGAAATGGACATAAAGAAAGTGTCATTTATATATAAAAAAAAATGACCAGCATGTGCAATGTAGAATAATTGGGGCGGATTTTAAAAGGCGCGCGAATAGCCTACTTTTGTTTGCGCTCCAGGCGCAAACAAAAGTACGCTGGATTTTAGTAGATACGCGCGGAGCCGTGCGTATCTGCTAAAAACCTGGATCGGCGCGCGCAAGGCTATCGATTTTTGTATAGCCGGCGCGCGCCAAGCCGCGCAGCCTACCCCCGTTCCCTCCAAGGCCGCTCCGAAATCGGAGCGGCCTTGGAGGGAATCCTCTAACGCCCTCCCCTCACCTTCCCCTCCCCTCCTCTTACCTTTCTCCGGGGATTTACGCCTCCCGGAGGGAGAAGTAAATCCCCGCGCGCGAGCGGGCCTCCTGCGCGCCGGGCCGCGACCTGGGGGCGGGTATGGAGGGCGTGGCCATGCCCCCGGACCGCCCCGGGCCGTAGCCACGCCCCCATACCCGCCCCCAAAACGCTGCCAACACGCCCCCGAAACGCCGCGACGACCGGGCCCGCCCCCGACACGCCCCCCTCGGAGAACCCCGGGACTTACGCGAGTCCCGGGGCTCTGCGCGCGCCGGGAGGCCTATGTAAAATAGGCTTCCCAGCGCGCAGGGCCCTGCTCGCGTAAATCCGCCCGGTTTTGGGCGGATTTACGCGAGCAGGGCTCTGAAAATCCGCCCCTAAGAGAGTACCAATCGATTTCAAGATTTAGGCCTCGAGGTGAAATAGTATTTAAATTAAATATCCAATACTGTTCCCTGTAATCCTGTCTGTGTTCACGCTCACCTCCTTATGGAAGCGGGGAAACTTGTTCAAATATTCCCCATCCTAAGTTAATAAACAAGGATGGAGCAGTTGTAATCGGGAACAATATATTCAAGATGTCCATCTTCAATCAAACTATCTGGTTTTTATGAAAAGATTAGATGCTGATCAGACTCCTGAATTAATCCACATGATATACAATGGCAGAACTTCAAGGGTTTTAGACTAGACAACTCCGTTTTTTTATTTCGGGTTCTCCAACAATTCCAGTATTATATGCAACACCAAAAATCCACAAAAATACGGACAACCCTCCAGGGAGACTATTACACTGGGGAACAGTTTTTAACATAACTCCTGTTGAGTTTGATTTTTCAGCTGTTTTAGACTTAAATAGGCCTGCTGATTTCAAAACTGCAGTTTTCTTCTATCACATCAAGTTTTTTCTCTACAGCCTATCTTAGGCTGGATCTCAAAAAGCAATTTGTTAAAGCTTTGCCAACTGAAGGAGACTTTCAAGTATCTCATTTGGCATTTCCTAGCCTGTCATTTGAAAAGATAACGGCCGGTGTGTTTGATGGTCCACAGATTCGGCAGCTCATTAAAGATGAACATTTCATCGGGACAACTCCAAAAGAATGCTTGGTTGTCATTCAAAAACCTTGTCAAGGACTTTCTTGGGAATACACGAGCACAGAATTACACTGAAATTGTCCAGAAATTCTTGGAGAGCTTCAAAATGCTTCGTTGCAACACGAGCCTCAAGGTGCATTTTCTGCATAGCCATCTTGCTGACTTCCCGAAAATCCTTGGTGTAGTGAGTGATGAGCAAGGTGAACGATTCCACCAGGATCTGAAGGTCATGGAGGCACGGGATCAGGGTAGATGGGATGTACATATGATGGCTGACTAGTGTTGGAGCATCAGGCGAGATTGTCCACAGATTAAACACTGCCGAAAAAGTTATAAACGTAAATTTTTAACTTAATGTGTATGTTTGGTAGCAGAATTTTACTACTTGTACACAATTTGACTTACAGTAACACTATATAGCCTTTGTATGAATAAAATAACTCCAAAAAAAAAGTATATTCAGGTAATTTTTTTATTTTCTTTGTATGTACATTTTGTATGATTTTTGGGACAAAGGGAGGGTATCCTGTACCTTAAAAAGTTGACGTGATAGAGAAAAACTGGATTCAAAAACAAGCGTCAGATCTAACTCAACGAAAATTGTGTTCCCCAGTGTTATTGCTTCCATATCCTCAGTCTTGGAATCATTGTTTGTTCTTGTGGATTCTTTTCTCAAACCTGAAGTTTCAAAGCCACGGTCATTTGTAAAGTATACAAAATATATGCTGAATCTCTTAAAGGAAAACTTGTGGGAAGACCCAAGGGGTCTAGCTATTCAAGCTTTATATACTAATATTTCTCAGCAGACAGCCCTGGATTTTATGAACCGAATATTGGACACCCGCAAATGACCACATCACATTGCAGAACTTGCACTGTGTAATAATTATTTTCTTTTTCTTGATAAAACTCAGCATGGTACAGCCCTGGGAGCATCTTTATACATCTCCTTTTTACATTTACATTGTGTTTTGGACTCAATACATTGATAATGTATTTTACAACATATACAAATATTCATCACCTGTATAAAAATACTGTGGAGTCAAATTTACAGTTCACAATGCAATAGGACCCTTTGTACTGTTTTTGGATATTTAAGTTTCAAAAACCAGCAGAATATTGGGTTATCTGTTCATCGAAAACCTTCTGAACGTAACAACCTTTGCAACATTCAGCTTTTCACTCCTATCATCTTAGGAAGAATATTCCAGTGGGCCAGTTCCTTTGGATTTGCCTGCTATCGGGCTGATACAGTACAGTGCGCTCCGGCGGATCGCACTGTTACCCTGCGATTGGACTCATGTTTTGGACGTGCTAGCTTTACCCCTTATTCAGTAAGGGGTAATAGCGCGTCCAAAACGTGCGTCCAACCCCCAGAACCTAATAGCGCCCGCAACATGCAAATGCATGTTGATGGCCCTATTAGGTATTCCCACGCAATACAGAAAGTAAAATGTGCAGCCAAGCCGCACATTTTACTTTCAGAAATTAGCGGGTAGGCGCTAATTTCTCCGGGCACCGGGAAAGTGCACAGAAAAGCAGTATAAACTGCTTTTCTGTACACCCTCTGACTTAATATCATGGCGATATTAAGTCGGAGGTCCCCAAAGTTAAAAAAAGTAAAAAAAAATAGAAAAAATTTTTTGAAATAGGCCCACGGCTCGAAAACCGGATGCTCAATTTTGCCGGCATCCGGTTTCCGAACCTGTGGCTGTCAGCGGGTTTGAGAACCGACGCCGGCAAAATTGAGCGTCGGCTGTCAAACCCGCTGACAGCTGCCGCTCCTGTCAAAAAAGACACGCCCGCTCTCCTGCGTTTTTACTGTATCGGCCCGTACGTTCTCAACAACATGACTGTCCAACAAGCTAAGGAGTTAAGTGCCTGGCTCCTAGCTAAAGGATACTCTCTTTCTATCATCAAAAGGGCCTTTAATGGAGACCACTCTTGGCTTTGGTTAGATAATGAAGAGACTCCAATTCCAATCCAGTCTGTGCAACAAGTTATTCCCATATTCCTTCAGCGATTACAGCTCTGGTTTTTAAACATTGGGAAGTATTAAAAACTTATCCTATTTTTCAAACCCTTCGCTGATTGCCTATACCTGTGGTAAAAATGTTAAGGATTTAGTGTTAAGTCCAATTTACCGCTGGATTCTTCTGTATATTCTGGGCTCAACAGGCGATGAATAGCGAGATCCATTATCAGGAAAGAAAACCCCTAATGGCAGCATTAGCGCTAATTTCAGCAGGTAAGGGCTCTCGAGAAAGCACAAAGTGAAGAAGGGGGAGCGGACAGTCTTGTTTAGTTCCTCTGCCTAAGAAAAAGGGTTTTGAGGAACCGCCATTAACCCTTACTTGTGCTTCCATCTGGAAATGCAAACATTTATCCCAGGATATAAAATGATTCCCCAATCAAAAATTAAGTTAAAATATAAGACAGGTTCACCCGTTCCACATGATCAAAGGCTTTTCATAAGAACATAAGAACATAAGAAAATGCCATACTGGGTCAGACCAAGGGTCCATCAAGCCCAGCATCCTGTTTCCAACAGTGGCCAATCCAGGCCATAAAAACCTGGCAAGTACCCAAAAACTAAGTCTATTCCATGTAACCATTGCTAATGGCAGTGGCTATTCTCTAAGGGGTAGATTTTCAAACGAGCGCGAACAGCCTACTTTTGTTTGCGCTCCAGGCGCAAACAAAAGTACGCTGGATTTTAGTAGATACGCGCATAGTCGCGCGTATCGGCTAAAATCCTGGATCGGCGCGCGCAAGGCTATCGATTTCGTATAGCCTGCGCGCGCCGAGCCGCGCAGCCTACCCCCGTTCCCTCCTAGGCCGCTCCGAAATCGGAGCGGCCTAGAAGGGAACTTTCCTTTGCCCTCCCCTCACCTTCCCCTCCCTTCCCCTACCTAACCCACCCGCCCGGCCCTGTCTAAACCCCGATCCTACCTTTGTCGGGGGATTTACGCCTCCCAGAGGGAGGCGTAAATCCCCGCGCGCGAGCGGGACCCCTGCGCGCCGGGCCGCGACCTGGGGGCGGGTACGGAGGGCGAGGCCACGCCCCCGGACCGCCCCGGGGCGTAGCCACGCCCCCGTACCCGCCCCCAAAACGCTGCCGGCACGCCCCCGAAACGCCGCGCAATCCGGCCCCGCCCCCCGACACGCCTCCCGACACGCCCACTCCGAAAACCCCGGGACTTACGCGAGTCCCGGGGTTGTGCGCGCGCCGGTGAGCCTATGTAAAATAGGCTCACCGGCGCGCAGGGCCCTGCTCGCGTAAATCCGCCCGGTTTTGGGCGGATTTAGGCGAGCAGGGCTCTGAAAATCTACCCCTAAGTGAACTTAATAGCAGGTAATGGACTTCTCCTCCAAGAACTTATCCAATCCTTTTTTAAACACAGCTATACTTACTGCACGAACCACATTCTCTGGCAACAAATTCCAGAGTTTAATTGTGCGTTGAGTAAAAAAGAACTTTCTCCGATTAGTTTTAAATGTGCCCCATGCTAACTTCATGGAGTGTCCCCTAGTCTTTCTACTATCTGAAAGAGTAAATAACCGATTCACATCTACCCGTTCTAGACCTCTCATGATTTTAAACACCTCTATCTAAAGTCTGGGAAGTATCCTTCACGTCACCTCACCATCTAACCCTTATCTATTTGATATAAAGCCCGTTTGACCTGGGCGTATCACCAAAGGCACAATGTCCTTGATTCTGTTTGCCAGTATCTTTATGGCATTATTCAATAAGGATAAAGGTCTGTAAGATGAACAAAGCGGAAGTGCTCTGATATTAGGCAACTGCATAGATTTTGGTAAAGCAGAGCAGTAAATATAGCAGCCAGCTTGGAGGATGTGATGGATACGTATAGCATATTACAGGGCATCGTGAAACCGTCCTACGCACTTTGATTGCTTCCTTTGGCTCTTGAGATTATTCCTATCCCCATAGGCGCCCCCTCGCAAAACTCCTCAACCAGCTGCTGTGGGAAAAATATTTCCGATGTGTAAAGAGAGTTATAAAAAGTAGCAAATGATTCACATATTCCCTCATTATTGCAAACTAGGCCCAATACGCTATGAGCCAATCAGTTTTCAGCTTCCTTCCCCACAGCGTAAAACCTTTGCCGAGTTCGTGCCAAGCTGGAAGTGACCTTTTTCTCTTCAGGATGACACAATTACTCACAAAGTTGAAGGAGCTTGCAAGATAGATGCTGCCTATTCCAGTTCTCCACCTCCCTCAAACTGTCTGGTAAGCACATTTCTACCCCCGAAACCTTTTTTTAGGTGGATGTTTTAGAGAAATAAATGTTCCTCTGATAAATGCCTTCATTGTGTCCATATAATATGTCTAGACAGCCCTGGAGTTTCCTTAATAAGGAAAGATACCAACAAATCTTGTACGTTATCCACAATCTCTGAATCGCTAAGAAGCATGGAGTCGAGAGTCCTCTGAGCACAGGAGGTAGGGTATAAACAGCACTCGATCACTGACGGAGCGTGATCGGACCAGGTTATAGATCCTACAGTGGCGTTACTAATTCCTGAAACCCAATTAACATTCCCCAAGAACATGTCTGGATGAGTATAGGAATCACGAGCATTCGAATGAGAAGTGTGATCCTTTTCAAACGGGTCTTCTACAAATCTGTGAAATACATTGTCCTCCCTTCTCATGCTTTCCCAGTTTTATCTAAACCTGGTTACACGGGTAGGTAGGGGAAGGTGGGGGGGTGGAACGGAGGAAGGCTATGTGGCTCGGCGCACGCGAGTTGTACAATTGTGCACCTCCTTGTACGCGCCAACCCTGGATTTTATAACATGCGCGCAGCTGCGCACGCATGTTATAAAATCAGGCATAGATTTGTGTGCACCGGGTTGTGTGCACAAATTTACGCCCATGCGTAGTTTTTAAAATCTGGCCCAATACGTAAACAAAACCCGTGTATATTGGGGTCATTTTCAAAGGAGTTACGCATGTAAATGTGACATACTATCGTAGCAATTTTCAAAAGCTATTTACTCAAGTAAAGTGCACTTACTTGAGTAAATCCTATGGACAATTCAATGGCATATATTGTAGCAATTTTGAAAAGCCCACTTACTTGAGTAAAGTGTATTTACTCGAGCAAAAACCAGTTTTGCTCGAGTAAATGCTTTTGAAAATCTGGCCCATTATGTTTATCAAATTTTTATTTTATTTATTTATTTTGAGTTTTTCTATACCGGCATTCGCGATGGGAATCGCATCATGCCGGTTTACAATTAACAAGTTGTGACAAAAGGAATATAATAAGAACATTAACAGGTGCTGAAAGAAAAGTAGCAGTTACAATAAAACAGGGACAAAATACAACTTGGATCGGTGAAGAGGCGATAGTAATTTAACAAAGAGAAAAAAATTGCCAATTGGCAAAGTTGTTGATTACCCTGTTGGGTGATCAGAGTTGTTTAAAGGTGAATAAAGGTTCAGTTGGCGTCTGGAAAGGCTTTCATAAATAACCAGGTTTTAAGTCTTTTCCTAAATGTTGGAAGGCAGGGTTCCTGTCTCAGTTCTGGTGGGATGGAGTTCCATAGAGTAGGTCCTGCCGTGGAGAAAGCCCTGTCTCTGAGAGTTATGTGGTGAAAGGTTTTGGCCGGAGGAACCTGTAGTGAATCTCTGTAGGACTCTCTGATCGGTCTGGCGGAGGTATGTTTTTTAAATGGGATTTGAAGGTTAAGTGGAGAGAGTTGATGGATAACTTTGTAGATGGTGGTAATGGACTTATATAAGATTCTATAGTGAACTGGCAGCCAGTGCAAGTCTTTGAGGATAGGCGATATGTGGTCTCTTCTTCTTGTGTTTGTCAATATTCTGGCCGCCGTGTTCTGAACCATCTGGAGGGGTTTAGTGTGAGAAGATGGGAGACCTAATAGAATGGAGTTGCAATAATCTAACTTAGAGAAGATTATTGATTGCAAGACTGTTCTGTAGTCATGGGAGTGGAAAAGTGGTTTAATTCTTTTTAATTATTATTTATATTTAATTAATTTTTTTTAAAATTTATTTTATGTAACCAGTTCTCATCAACGTTATTCAAATAGACCAAAGACGCCGCGGCTGATGAGAGCTGATTACATGGAAAGAAGCTGTTAAAAACTCTTGGAGGTTATTGTTTGCCGTGGAAATGTTAAAGGCTGAGAAAAATATTGGGGTTGCTGCTATGAAAATTCCGGATTAAATGTTGATGGTAATTAGCGATAAGCCGGTAAAAGCTTTTGTTCAGAGAAGTGAACATTTGAAATGCGTGATCCCCTGAAACAGCAGTAGTGATTCGGTGTGAAGTGATCCGGTGTGAATTGATTGTTATATCCCCTGATGAAACCAGTTGGTGAAACAGGAGTCTCTTGTTGGGAAGAGGAATATATTAAAAGAAAAATCAAAGGAAGTTTTTGAAGCTATGATAAAGGATTACACCACCATGGATATACAAGAGGAAATATAAAGTATAAAAGGCGTTAATTTTGGAGAAGCCAAAAAAGTGTACAGAAAAGCAGAAAATACTGCTTTTTTGTACTTCCTCTGACTTAATGTCACAGGTTAGGGATGATCTAAAATTGAGCGTCCATTTTCCTAACCTGCTGACAGCCACCTCTCCCAGGCGCCCGCTGCTGAGGAGGTGCTAGGGGCACACAATTTCCCCTAGTGCAGACCTGGGCAAGGGGCGGCCCGCGGGCTGAATCCGGCCCGCCTACGGTCTGTGACCGGCCCGCCCACTGCTGAGAGCAGACGGGGAATGAGGCACTCTGCCTTCCCTTGCAGAGGGAAGGCAGCAGTTCATTCTCCGCTCCCTCGCTCCCCGATTGGCCGGCCAATCGGGGAGCGAGGGAGCGGAGAATGAACTGGTTTTTTTTTTTACAGCGTCCGGTGGGGGGGAGGGAGTGACTCAAGAGAAGGCACGCTGCCCGATTGGCCGGTGCTGGGCAAGGCTTGCCCAGCACCGGCCAATCGGACAGCGTGCCTTCGCTCGAGTTTCTTTCCTACATATGTCACAGTTCCGCCTTTCGTGGTCTTTTTTCAGGGGTCCCCAACCACCGGTCCGCGGCGCGCGCTCCCGGTCTCTCCCGCTGGGCTGTCAGCACGTTCAAGCCCAGTGGTAACGGCAGTGGTGTTAGAAGACGGCGTAGCCACGGGTGGGCCTGGGTGGGCAGGTGCCCACCCAACTTAGACCCAGGCCCACCCAACTGGCACCGGAACTGCAAGGCTGTCACGGGATCCCATCCCCGCGACAGCGAACAAGAGAACCCACGCCTTGCGCGCCATCACGGCACACATGGGGAAACGCTGCTGCGGCAGTATAGCCAACCAGTCTTCCTGTTCGGTGGGGGGGGGGGGGAGGGGGAGCGGAAGCGCCGCGTGCAGCTTCCGCTTCCTCCCCCCAATGCAGGAAGATCAGCTGCCTCTCCTGCTGCCACCCGTTCTCCTGCTATCTTCGGGCCCGCCGAACTTCCTGTTTGGGGGTGGGGAGCGGAAGCGCCGCGCACAGCTTCCGCTTTCTCCCCCAAAACAGGAAGATCAGCTGCCTCTCCTGCTGCCACCGGCCTCCTGCTATCTTCGGGCGTCGGGCCCTATGGCCGCCGATCTTCCTGCTTGGGGGGGAGGGAGGAAGCGGACGTTGTGCGCTGTGCTTCCGCTCCCCCCCCCCCCCCCGACAGGAAGTTCGGCGGGCCATACCGCCTGACGCCCGAAGATAGCAGGAGGCCGGTGGCAGCAGGAGAGGCAACTGATCTTCCTGCTTTGGGGGGAGGAAGCGGAAGCTGTGCACGTGCTTGAATGTGTATGTGTGGATGAGAATGGGCGTGTGTGTGGGTGAAAACTGGAGCCTGGGTGTGTATGTGGGTGAGAATGGAAGCTTGAATATGTGGGTGAATGGGAGCTTGAATGTGTGTATGTGTGGGTGAGAATGAGAGCCTGGGTTTGTGTGGGTGGGTGAGAATGGAAGCTTGAATATGTGGATAAGAATGGGTGCTTGAATGTGTGTATGTGTGGGTGAGAATAGGACCTTAAATGTGTATATGTATGGATGAGAATGGGAGCTTGAATATGTGTGGGTGAGACTGGGAGCATGGGTTTGTGGGTGAGAATGGGAGTCTGGGTTTATGTGTGTGGGTGAGAATGGGTGCCTGGATGTGCGTCTGTGTGTGCATAAGAATATAAGCCTGGGGAGGGGTGAGAAAGTGAGAACTTGTATGTATTTCTGCAGAGAATGTGAGCTTGGGGGGGGGGGGGAGAGCATATGAGAGTGAGAGCTTGAGTGTGTGAGAGGGAGTCTGTGAGAGAAAGTGTGTGTGTGTGTGTGTGTGTGTGTGTGTGTGTGGAAGGGAAGAAGACAGTAATAGAAGAAAGACACTGAAAAGGAATTAGGAAATGAGCTATAAGGGAAAAAAATGGGAAAAAGAGACCAGGACCAACTGATTAGAAAAATACAAAGATCAGACAACAAAGGTAAAAATATATATCTATATTTTGAGATGTTAGCAATTTAAATATAAGCAACACAACCGCTCTCTCAAAATTTATGGACAGGTAGGAGCCGTGTATAAAATCGTAATAATAAGAAGGCTAATGTACCACAAATCACCGTGAATTATGTTTGTATCATTAAGTAAACCTCATACTTAGGCGTAGATGTGAATGCTATGCTGCATAATTTGGCATTATTTATCAGTAAAAAAACAACTAGTAGACCTGCATGCCTACAGCCCACCCATGTTAACCTTGTGCCCACCCAAAAAATAAATTCTGGCTACACCACTGATGTGAAGAGAGTGAGCATGAGAGTGAGAAACCTGGGTGTGTGTGAGACACAGCATGGGAGGGAGAAGCCTGTATATCTGAAAGAGAACTTGGGAGTGGGAAGCCTGTGTGTGTGTATGCATGAGTGAGATCAGGTGACTGGTGTGTGTGTGTGTGAGAGAGAGAGAAAGAAAGTGATTATGGGAATGAGAAGCCTGTGCATGTGGAGAGAACAAGCATGGGAGTGAGAGACTGGTGAGTGAGTGTGTGTGTGAGAGACAGAGAAAGTGATTATGAGAGTGAGAAGCCCATATATGTAAGTAGAACACGGGAGTGGGAAGCCTGTGTGTATGTGTGTATGGCATGAGAGAAACTGTTCAGGAAGGTGACTGGTGTGTGTGTGTGCCAAAGACTGTTTGGGAGATGATTGGTGTGTGAGAGACAGAAACTGGTCATGGGGGCATGACTGGTATGGTGTGTGTGTGAGAGACATGGGCACTAAGGAAGAGGACCATAAGTATAGAACTTAGCTTCTACTGCTGCTTCTGGTGAGTGCCACGGCCTGCAAGGAAGGGGAGTGGGAGAGCTGCTGGAGGGAGTAAGTAAAGGTGGCTTTAAGTTTATTTTTCTTGACTGCCATTTTGTGTGATGTCTGCTTTTTTGAAATATTTTATTGGTGTTTGGAGAATGTTTAATAGTTTTTATGAGTTTTTAATTGTTGGATGTTATTCTGTTCATAGCTGTTTTTGAAACATTTATTCTGCTTATTAGTATAGTTTTACAATTATTTCTGTGTGGGGATCTACAGTGCTTGCTAGTTCTGTTTTCCTAATAAGAGGTGTATTGGTTTTTAGTACCTGATTTAATATTTGTAGTGTTGCCTTTTCATAGATAGGGTTGCTCCTGTTTGAGTGTATTCCATAATACAGGTGTAACTGAGTGCAGATTAGTTTATGTGCATTACTACAGATCCTGGGAGTATGTTAGGTCGGTTCTGTGTTTGTTACCGAGATATTTTATTTGCATGTAAGCGTTTGTATCGGTCTTATTTGTTGTGTTTTCTCAGAGGACATGCATTGGTGGTAAACTGCTGTCTTTTCATAAGTAGGGCTATTGAGAACTGAGTTAATTATATTAGTCCGGCCCTCTAAAACCATCCCAATTTCTCATGCGGCCCCATGGGAAAATTGCCCACCCCTGCACTAGAGCATAAGCAGCCTCTTGGGTGGAATGTTAGTTGGTGTCTCTCGAAGAGATATGCAGGGCCGCGGTGTGGTCTTTGCTTCATACTTTCACCAAGCACTACCACGTGGATGCTCTGGCACCAGAGGCTGCGACTTTCGGTGAAAGCGTGTTAAGAGCGGGTCTTTTGGGATCCCATCCGGTGAACAGGTGCTTTGGTACATCCCACTTGTGTGGAGTGATCTGGGTATGTTCAGGAAAGGAAATTGGTTCTTACCTGCTAATGTTCTTACCTGCTAATTCTATGGTAACACTACTTATTTATTACCGGCCTTTCTTCCTTCCAGCTTGTTGTAAGCTTCCAAGTTCTCTCTCCCTGTTGATTGTAACTTTGACTTATTCCTACCATTTTTATCTGTCATTTTACTTGAATTGCTACTCCAGTTATTCCCTTGTTATATTGTAAACCGATCCGATATGGTTATTTACTATGAAGGTCGGTATAAAAAACTGTTAAATAAATAAATAAATAATGTTCATTCTTGTAATACCACAGATCAGTCCAGAGACCCACCCCAGTATTACTACCAAAAGACTGATTTTCCAGGGATTTATCCACTGCATTTCAAAGAGTTTATTTCAATTTGAATCTGTTAAGTTTGTTGAGTGATACAGTTGACAGAATGTTGGTGATGGAGTTTAATTCTCTCCAATTCAGGGGACTCCAACCCTGGGGTTTCTAGTTCACCCTGTTTTAAGGGTATTTTTTTTTTTATGATCTTGGCTTGGGTACAGGTCAATACTGAGGGACTGCAGGTGGCACTCATTAAGGAGCATTGCCTCAAAGTTTTGTTCTCTGCCTCCATCTGCTGGTAAGGATGCATAAACCCTGTTAATAGGTTAATAGGTGTTCTAGGCAGCAGGATGTTAATCCTCACATCCTGCTGTCCTAGGAGAACACATGTTACAGGTAAGCAACTGCATTTTCTCCTAGGACAAGCAGGATGGTAGTCCTCACATGTGGGTGAGTACAGAGTTCCAGCCAGCCCCAATCAATCAGAACAGCCGAACAAGGTACCAATGAGCACAACACACAACTGCATCACTGTAGGGAAACAGGGGGTGGTCTGGTCCCACAAGGAACATGAGTGAAGAGAGTTGTGTTCAAGTCTGGAACAGACAGGTACCACAGGTAGTCCAGCAACCGGGGGAGAGGGCATGAGAACGGGTTCAACCCATGCCCTCCACACCAGATGGAAAAGCGTTTCCACTTTGAGATGAATGACTTCTTAGTCTAAGTTTTCCGGGACTCAATCAGGAAACAGTCCGAAAGCTGTAATGACTGGAGGATCATGCACTCAACATCCAAGCCGTGAGGGCTAGTGCCTGGAGGTTCGGGTGGCGCAGGGTGCCCTGGTTCTGTGATGAGGTCAAGCGCCATTCCCCAATGAGATGGGTGCACGCACTGACCAGTCCTGTAGGAATGGAAACCAAACCTGCCGAGGCCAGGAGGGTGCCACAAAAATCATGGTCCCCCTCGTCCTCCTGAAGCTTCGACAAATCTTCGAGAGGAGCGAGAGAGGTGGATATGCATAGAGACCCTGCCCCCAGTGAAGGGAGAAGGCTTTGCAGGCCAGATGGCAGTTTCCCACTACTAAGGAGCAGAACTTGCTCACCTTGTGTTTGAGAGAGGAAGCGAACAGGTCCACATCCAGCGTACCCCAGCAGCGGAATCATTTGGGACCACTCATGTGGCTGGAAGGACCAGCTGAGGCAGTCTGCTAGTGTGTTGAGGTGACCTGGCAGGTAGGTTGCCCACAGATACATCCCTTGGGAGAGGACCCAGTTCCAAACTTGCACTGCCCATGCCATCCTGCTTGTTGGATGTACCACATCGCATCCTGGTTGTCAGTCCTGATCAGAACTTCCTTGGATAACAACTGATCCCGAAATGCCCACAGGGCATACCGTATCACCCAAAGCTCCAGAAAGTTTATCTGGTAGTGTGCTTTGGTAGTGGTCCAAAGGCTTTGGGTGTGCAGGCTGTTCGTGTGGGCTTCCCATCTCTGAGAAGCATTGGTGGTGAGGGTCATCTAGGGCAGCACAGGCTGGAAGGGAAGTCTGCGTTCTAGATTGGGGAGGGCTTCCCACAAGGCCAAGGATAGCTTGAAAGGGTCTGTGACCATGATCAGAGCCTCTAGATCCTGGGATGTTTGCTGCCACTGAGACTGCAAGGCCTACTGATGGGTTTGCATGTGGAGGTGGCCTAAGGGGGAGGCCACCATGTGGCCTAGCAGGTGGAGTAGGAGATGGGCTGACACCCTTCCTCTGTTGCGGATGACGGTGGCCAGCGAGGAGAGGGTAACTGCCCAATCCTTGGGCAAGAAAGCTTTCATTTTTGCCGTATCCAACCTGGTGCCTATGACATCACAGGGAGGGAAAGAGGTGCAACTTGGGGAAGTTGATAATGAACCCACAGTCTGCAGGGTCTGAACCGTCACGGAAAGAGCTTGCAAGACTCTGGAGCAGGAATTACTCTTGACCAACCAGTTGTCCAGGTATGGGAACACATGGACCAAGCAAAGCCAGAGGTAGGCAACCACTACCACCAAGCATTTGGTGAAGATGCGGGGGGCTGATGCTAGCCCAAAGGGAAGCACTCTGTATTGAAAATGTGCCTTCCCCACCACAGGGGGGAGGTAATTCCTGTGGTTGGGGACAATGGCAATGTGTGCATATGCCTCCTTCAGGTCGAGGGAGTAGAGCCAGTCTCCTCTGGATGAGGGGGGATCAGCATGCCCAGGGAGACCATCTTGAATTTTTCTCTTATGAGAAACTTGGTCAGCACCTTGAAGTTGAGGATGGGGCGCAAGCCATCATTCCTTTTTGGGATGAGGAAATACCTTGAGTAAAATCTGTGGCCCTGCTGACTATGAGGGACTGGTTCCACTGTGCCCACTGTAAGGAGAGTGGTGAGTTCTTGTTGAACGACCAAATGGGTAGATGAACCCCATGATGGACATGGGGGCGAGGTCTCTGGGAGCCAGCTGAAGTGCAGACAGTACCCCTGGCGTGTAATGGAAAGGACCCAAAGGTATGATGTGATCCTTTCCCAGTGCCAGGAGAAGCTGAGGAGCCTGCCGGCTGAGGAATCGTGTGCCAGAGGAATTGCCAGCTGACTTGTGCTCCCTCGTTGCCAGTCAAAAGCCCATGGCCAGGGTTTGTTGGGGCACCCCCTAGAACCGGTGCGGGGCATACGAGTGAGCAGCTGGAGGGCAATACTTCCTCTGCCGATAGAAGGGCTTATGAGAGCCTTGCCTGGAGGATTTCCTGGCTGAGGATGGCCCTTCTGAGGGACTAGCGGATAGCTGCTGGAGGATGTCATGATGGTCCTTCAAGCTGTGCCATCGCATCCCTGACCTTGTCCCTGAACAGGTTCTCGCCTGTACAAGGGAGATCGGCGAGCCTATCCTGGACCTGAGCCAAGCCATAATTCTGACACTAATGCCTATGGAGGCTAAGCAGGCTTCAGTTTCAAAAACATCCTAGGTGGAGCGCACCTCATGTTTCCCTGCTTCCAGACTCAGTGAGCTAATGGCAGTAAGCACTTCCTGCTGCTGCTGGGGAAGGCCCTCCACAAAATCCTGGACTCACTTCCAGAGATTGCGGTTATATTGAGTCATTTAGAGTTGGTAAGCTGCAATGTGCATTGCAACCAGCATGGTACATTGGAAGATCTTTCTCCCTACGGCATCGAGCTCCCTATGCTCATGTCCCGGAGGAGCAGAGGCATGGGTGCGGAAGCGCCGGGCCTTTTTTAGGGTGGACTCCACTACCACTGACTGGCGGGGGAGCTACCTCCTTTCGAATCCCAGGGCCTGTTGCACCAAGTAGGTGGCATCAGTCTGTTAACTGGAGAAACTGAAATGGGGTGTTCCCACATACGGAGAAGTTCCTTAAAAATGTTGTGGATCGGTACTGACACAATCTCTTTGGGAGTGTCAATGAACTGGAGCACTTCCAGCATCTTGTGGCGTGCATCCTCCTCTGTAAGGAGCTGAAAGAGGATGGCCTCAGCCACAGCCTTAAGAAACCCCGCAAACGACAGGTCCTCAGGCGGCGAACAGCGCCGCTCCTCCGGGGGCAAAGGCTTCGAGAGGGGATCATCGGAATACTTCGAGAACAAGTCTGGAGTCATCAACCCAAGGGTCATAAGGGCCCTCCTTCCTCACTTGGGCTAGGTCGCTGAGGGTGAGGGCCATTGACCCTGGGCTCCAAGGGCTTTGGAGGGCACTGATGGATCCCCCAGCATCGAGGGGATCAGCGGCTGTGGCAAGCTGGAAGGACCCGGCAGCAACTTGGGGAACCATGGGTGAGGAGGCCTGGTCCCAGTAGCCTCATCCGCCTTAGAGGACCTGGGATCACTCCGGTGGAGGGCATCTGTGGCCGGTGGGGCATCGAAGGCCCCTCGGGCACTGGCAGCGTCGATAGGGCACCAAGGACGTCCAGGTGCTCCAGCAGGGGTGCTAACATTGATGGCAGAGGCTCGGGCACCAGTATGGGCAGTATGGTGGCACCGGTATCTCAATGTCTTGCAATGCTTTGAGCACCGCCAATTGCACCCTGTGGTCCAACTCGTCCCGGAATCCTGAGTGGTTAGGACTGATGAAGGTGGATGAGGTGTCACCGGCTCATCCTCTGGTCTGAGGTGGTGCGGTGGCTGGCACCGGTATCTGTGAGGAACACCTTGGGCTACTGGGGGCACTGGAGGATGGGGCCTCTGGTGGCTGGTGCTGCTTCGATGGCGGCTCAGCAGCCACAGATGCCGGTCCAGAACCATGTCGGGAGGGCGACTGGTGCCAGTGCTTTCGGGATCGCTTCCGGTGCTCGGCCCGCTCTTTCCCCGGTGCCGAGGAAGATAATAGAGGTCTGGGGAGAGGAGAGACCACCGAGGATCAATCTCCCTCACCCCAATCCTTTGTGGTGAAATGTTTCTCCATTTTGTTGAGGCGCACACCAATGCCCCTTGGGTGTCATCTGATCAAACAAGCGACACCCACGGACATCGTGCAAGGCCCCCAGGCAGAGGATGCAAACCTCATATGGGTCTGTAATGGACATAGTCCGTGGGCACTGGCGAAAACCGGTCGATACCATGAAAAAGACCCAGTGTGCGGTCAATGGCAGACAGGCACTGGGAGGTGGAGAGTCTGGAATCGATCGCAAGATTGAGCAAAAATTGAAAAGAACCTACCCTACCAGGAGGGCACCGACTGCGAAGGGGGACCCGACGAGGATTAAAGAGAACTCGAAGAAAAGAGACAAAGTTTGAAAAAAAAAGTGGAGCTCCACGAACTGCGAGGCAACTGCACTGCGGAAGAGACTGAAGGGGGGACCTTGAGTGGATGTGTGGATAGCAGCAGGCTGGGCATGCTTCAGTCTGCTGGTCAAAGTTTCTAGAAATTGAAAAGTTTTCTGTGCCGGGCTCCATCGGTTGAGGACTACCATCCTGCTTGTCCTAGGAGAACTATTGTAAAAAAAAATGTTTCCTTTTTTTTTAAACTAACAGCCTGCAGGTGCAGCTCTACCATCTGCTGGAGTCAGAGAAATCCTGGGGTCCTGCAGGTGGCACTTAAAGTAGCAGTGCTGCAACGTTTTGCTCTCTGCCTCCATCTGCTGGAGGGGATGGATAACCAACTGGTCTGGGCTGATCTGGGTATGCTCAGGAACGAAAATTAGCAGGTAGGAACCACAATTTTCCTTTTCACCTTAATTTGCCCCCCAATTTCTATTACTGACATGAGAACATAAGTTGAGACCAGAGCATCTTATAACAGGGTGGCCCCCCAGCCCTTCTTGAAGAGCAGATGACGTTAAGTCAGTGATGGGAGGGATCAGAGCCTCTGACTGAAGGCTCCCATGGGGCTGGATGGTAAGGCACCCGGAACCACTGCAATGGAAAGTCCACATTGTCTTGTAGTCACTCCCACCTCCCTCAATCAGGATTCACAATCGTCCCCCCCCTCCAGGAGACAGCACTGGAGGCTCACTAAACACCCTTCTTCCACAGCACTGCCAGAGGACACTTCTAAAATGGCCAAGTTAACGTCAGGAGCCACCTTCCATGGTTCTCTCAGTGGCCAAAACTTCCCTGAATGATACTCTCCCCCTCTGGATGCCAGGCTACTGCTGCCACAGCTCCCACAAATGGGACACTTTCCATGCTGCTAGCACCGTGCAACTGGGAACACACAAGCCCTATTCTCACCACCTTCCTGCCGAGCCCCCAGGCAGGTTCTTACTAAACACTTCCCTGGCTTGGGATCTTTTTTCCTCCTATTGTTTTGCCAGAGAACCCCCCCAACACACCAAAAAAAACCCCACTAGGGTACCTTGCAGCTGTTGGATCAGTCTTTCTTGTGTCCAGTTACCCAGAGCCAGGGGGATAAGAGGAGGGAACCAGTGCCACTGGTTTTCAGTTCCCCCTCAGTAACAGGGTCACTGACCCACCTAACCAGAGAGGAAGGTGCAAGTTGACCAATCCATCCACCAAGTCTCCAGACAGCAGGTTTAGCACCTCTGGCTTCTGCTGACAGGCTGCAGGTGGCACAGTTCTCTATTGCTGCCTCCAGTAAAGCTTCTATTCTCTGTCTATCTGCTGCAGGGGAGAAACCCCTTGCATCTGGACTGCTCGTGTGACAGAGCTCCGTGGGGAATCACTGGTAACCGAGGTAGGTGGGGTTTCCAGGCCCGCCTTTCATTGACTTTGTGCTAGCCCAGCTTTAAAAATCACAAGCAAAAAAGCCAGACCTTAAGTCAGTGTAAAAACTGCATTCTTTATTCTGCATAACAATTTGATAGAACACACACAAAAAAAAAAAAAAAGCCGACAAAGAGGATGGCCCTTCCCAGTAGGGATGGACGCACTGCGGTCCAGGTAACATCAGGATGGTGCCTGTGATGAAGTGTCGAGATAACATCCAGCAAGGACAGGATGGAGGTCTGAAGATATAATCTTACTGGCATTACACTACAGTCTGTGGACATAGCTGACCCAGATGTTGCACACACTGCAACCCAGCCTATCAACCGTCTGTGTTGGGGAGGAGGGGGGAACAGCAGCCGCTTAGAAGCAGTGTCTCGACACAGAGGGACAAACCCCTAAGACATCTATACATGTTTGTATCCCACCCCCAGGCAAAATCACAGCAGATTTCAGACACGAAAGAGGTAAGACAGCAGTAAATCAAGGAGTCCATGGTATATAAGCAGCAGCTTCCTTGTGCCTGCATTTCTCCTGCTGAGCGATGGGGATGGGAGGGGAGCACATTAATCCACCTCCTCCATACGGGATGCATCCTCGTCTCCCTCCAGGGGTGGGATCTCATCCGGGACAGCAGTGCTAGTCTCCTCTGGTGCCATATCCTCCTCATCAATGCCTGTGGAATAGACAGATTGAGAGATCAGTCATCTGCAGCCTGTCCATGCTCTGAGCATCCCCTACTTCAGCAAAGACACCCTCCACACCCAGTTTGGGATATTCTCCACACTGGTAAAACTAAGCACTTATCTAGCACTCTGCTACAACATGAAACCCATCTATATGGACTGGTCTGGCTGGATTCAAGGAAAGGAAATTTTCAGGCCAAGACTAAATTGGAGAAATTACTTACCTGATAATTTCATTTTCCTTAGTGTAGACAAGTGGACTCAGGACCAATGGGTTATGTGCTCTTCTGCTAGCAGATGGGAGACGGAGTCAGATTTCAAAGCTGACATCATCCTAGATACCCCCCCCCACCGCAGTGACCTCAGCTCCTCCATATCCTCCTCGAAAAGCCATTGTGGATCTATATCTTGCGTAACAACTTGATTAAAACTGATTCAACTTGATTCAACTAATTTAAAAAAACTGGAGACCGCCAGTGCACTCAACCAAGTTAACGCTGACACCAGACTAACTACGGGTGTCCTGAACTAGGGGTAAGCAATGGCTTACCCGTAGTTGTTTAATCTCGAGTTTCTCTTTCCAAGGCCCTCCTTTTCTGTGGGCAGCCGTGGGCGGGATGCTGAGTCCATCTGTCTACACTAAGGAAAACAACATTTTCAGGTAAGTAATTTCTCCATTTCCTAGCATGTAGCCAGATGGACTCAGGACCAGTGGGATGTACAAAAGCTACTCCTGGACAGGGTGGGAGGCTGCCCGTGGCCCACTTAGTACTGCCCTTGTAAGGCTGAGTCTTCTCTAGCCTAGACATCCAGGCGGTAAAATCTGGAGAAGGTGTGTAGGAAGGACCACATCGCCTCTCAACAGATCTCGGCAGGCAACAGCAGTTTGGCTTCTGCCCAGGATACTGCCTGGGCCCAAGTAGAATGAGCCTTAACCTGTAGGGGTAAGGGCCTTCCTGCCTCTATGTAGGCTGCCTTGATTACTTGCTTAATCCAGCAAGCTATGGTCGCTCCTGAGGCAGCTTCGCCTTGATTCTTTCCGCTGTGGAGAACAAACAAGCAATCCGTTTTGTGCACCTGCTGCGATTGTTCCAGATATTGCATCAGGAGTCTGCAGACATTTAGATGGCGAAGGCGGCAGGAGTCTTCAGAGTCCTTATGTTCCTCCGGAGATGGTAGGGAGATGGCTTGGTTCAAATGAAACTCTGAGACCACTTTCGGTAGAAAGGAGGGAATGGTGTGAAGCTGTATTGTTCCAGAATGAACCTAAGGAACGGTTCCTGACAGGATAGAGCCTGCAGCTCGGAGATGCGCCGGGCAGAACATATTGCCACCAGGAATAGAGTCTTCAATGTTAAGAGGCGTAGTGGCATTGGTCTGAAGGACGCCCCCGCTAGAAAGTCTAATACCAAATTGAGATTCCATAGGGGCACCGGACACTTTAGAAGTGGTCGAAGTTGCTTCACCCCTTTAAGGAAATGGGCCAAGTCTGGATGTGCTGATAGACTGATTCTGCTCACTTCAGCTCTGAAGCAGGAGAGGGCTGCTACTTGAACGAGTTGAGAGACAACCCTTTCTTCATATCGTCCTGTAGAAATTCTAGAATCATGGTAATCTTAGCCGTCCGCGGGGATACCCCATGGTCCTCGCGCCAGGCTTCAAATATTCTCCAGATCCGTATGTATACCAGCTATGTTGAGAACTTCTGTGTGCGGAGCAAGGTGTCAAACACGGCCTTCGAGAACCCGTGCTTCAGGCGAGTCCTCTCAAGAGCCAGACCGTAAGAGAATCTAGATGGATCTTCATGAAGAATTGGGCCCTGCTGGAGAAGGTCCCTGTGTGGAGGTAGGCACAGGGAGCTCCCAAGGAGTCTTTGCACGTCCACATACCATGGGTATCTTGGCCAATCCGGGGCCACTAGTAGAATTAGTCCCCTGTGGTGTTCTATCCTGCGGATGATCTTGCCCAGTAGTGGCCAAGGGGGGAAGGTGCACAGTAAGTCCTCCTCTGGCCAGGTCTGGACGAGGGCGTCAATCCCTTGGGAGTGCGGCTCTCGTCTTCGGCTGAAGAACCTGGGGACTCTGGCATTGAGAAAGATGGCCAGAAGGTCCATGGTTGGGAGACCCCAGTGATTTACTATCAGTTGGAATGCTCTGTTTGACAGTGCCCATTCCCCCGAGTCCAGGCTTTCTCTGCTGAAGAAGTCCGCTGAGATGTTGTCTTTCCCTGTGATGTGGGAGGCCGAGATACCTTGTAGATTCACCTCCACCCATGCCATGAGAGTGTATTTCTAGAGACACCTGCTGGCTTCTGGTTCCTCCCTGGCGGTTGATGTAGGCAACCGTTGTAGCATTGTCTGACATTACTCGGATCACTTGCCCTTGGAGCCTATGGCTGGAATCACAGGCATGCTAGTCTGTCTGCTCGAGCTTCCAGGCGGTTTATGTTCCATCCCGCCTATTCCTTGTTCCATTGTCCCTGGACCATCAGTTCCTGACAGTGGGCTCCCCACCCTCGTAGGCTCGCTTCTGTGGTGAGCCACGGTCCAGGTCGGTGGGGATAGGCTTACACCCCTGCTCAGGTTGTCTTCCTGTAGCCACCACTGAAGCTGGGAACGTACCTCTGTTGGGAGTTGGAGGCGGATTGAGTAATCCTGGGATAGCGAGTTCCAGCGTGATAGTAAGGAGCACTGGAGAGGTTGCATGTGAGCCCTTGACCATGGTACAACCTCCAGGGTTGATGCCAAGAGCCCAAGGACTTTAAGATAGCCCCATACCTTGGGACTTGTACTGGTCATCAATAGTCGGGGGGAGAGAGGAAGACCTTGTTCTGTTTGGTGTCGAAACAGGCTCCCAGGTACTCTAGAGACAGAGGGCTGTAGACTGCTCTTAGCCATGTTTACGACCCAACCGAGTTCCTGCAGTAGTTTCTTGACTCTGCTGGTCAACTGCCTGCTTTCTTCCACAGTCTTCGCCCTGATCAGCCAGTTGTCCAAGTAAGGGTGTACCAAGATCCCTTCCTTCCTCAGTGTCGCCGCCACGACCACCATAATTTTGGAGAATGTTCTGGGGCAGTTGCTAGTCTGAAGGGCACCACAAAACGTAGAAAATGCTGGTGATCTTGATGGACCGGGATGTGAAGCTAGGCTTCGGAAAAGTCCAGGGAGGTTAGCAACTTTCCTGGTTGTACTGCCCATTATTATGGAACGGAGAGTTTCCATGCGGAAGTGTAGTATCCACAGATGACTGTTTGTGTTCTTGAGGTCCAAGATGGGTCAGAATGATCCTTCTTTCTTGGGGACTATAAAATAGATGGAATAACGCCCTGTATTTTATTGAGGTGTAGAGACCGGAGTTATTGCCTTCAAACTGAGTAGTCTTGTCAGAGTGGCTTCCACTGTCAGTCTTTTGGTGTGGGAGTGGCAGGGTGATATCAAATTTGTGCCGAGGGATGCTGCAGAACTCCAGAGAGTAACTTTCTCGAATGATGTTTAGTACCCATTTGTCTGACGTGATCGCGACCCATCGTTGGTAGAAGAGGGAAAGTCGACCCTCTATTTCCTCTTCCTTTGGATGGGTCGGCCCATTCTCATTGGGGAGCACGGCTGGAGCCTGCCCCCTGCCCTGTTCCTCTCTTGGTCTGTCGGTTCCGAAAGGGCTGGGACCTTCCGGAGGGCCGAGGGGTCTGAAACTACGAGTTCCTGTAGGGTCGAAATCGTTGAGAGCCTCTGCTCCTGGTTCTTCTGGTGGGAGGGGTGCTGGGATCTTTTACCCCTGTCCTCCGGTAGCCGAGGCACTGGGGATTCGCCCCACTTGCTGGCTAACTTCTCTACCAGGAAGGCTGCTGCAGGTTCAATAGTTTCACCGGTATATGTACCGGAGTTATTTGCCTCTCTCGAAACGAGCAAGCAGGAATGTGCCACCAGTGCGCAGCAGGAAGCAATCTGCACTGTCATTGCTGTTGTGTTGAAGGCCTGCTTAAGGATGGATTCTAATAGTTGATTCCGCCATAGGGTCCGTGCCTGGGATCCCCAGAGTCTGGGAAACAAGGCGCTGGTAAATTCATCCCCGTGGAAGAAGTGCAGCATGGTTCTGTATGGTTCCAGGCCTGGAGGGATTTCATCTTCTTCCAGAGAGCCACCATCATCATCTGAGGTATCTGGGTCCCCGTCTGGGAAATTCTTAGTTAGGTGAGGCATCCAAGCAGGGCCGGGAGGATTTTGTGCTTCCGGCAGGGGTCGAACCTGGGTCGCAGCCGGAGCTGATTGTGCCTGAACGAAGGCTTGCAGCCCCTGGAAAAATTCTAGCTAGGAGAAGGTCCCTGGGTCCATGTTAGCCCCAGGAGAAGTTGGGAGTAGGGGCCCCTGAGGTGCCCCCTCTTGTGGAGATGCCATTTCGGAGTTGCATAGATCCAGGTTGCTATCATATGTAGTAGTTCCAGACTGTGAGGGACCAGGCTTTGGTCCCCCCCTGGGCTTCTTCGCAATGAAGACACAGGCAGGACTCCAGTTCAGGCTGTGCAAAGAGAGTGCCTTCTGGGATTCTTGGACGCCGGTGCCATTGCCTCTGTCTAGGCGCATTATGTGCGTGAGCACAATGGGCGCGTGTAGTTTTGAGCACGGCTGTGCGTATAGTTGGGCACCTACAACTTACACGCGCGCATAAGTTGAGCACATTGACCGTCTAGCCTGCCCCGCGTGTACCGCCGGTCGAGAGGGGAAGATGCTGCCGACGCCCTTGCGCATAAGATGGCATCCCTCGAGGGTCTCCACGTGTCCAGACCCCCCCTGCACCGGACTGGGGCCTAGCCCAACCAAGGCTACTCAACCCGATCAGTGCTCCCTTTTACCTCGCCTGGTGAATTAGAAATCAGTACGGCACTCCGAGCCCCACAGACCGGAGACCTTAGTTCAAAGTTTTCAGCTTACCTGGTCTTGGCGCTTACCAATCGCGTGTCAGAACGATCTCCAGCTGCGGGGGAAGAGGGCTTTACCTTCACCGCCGCGCTCAGATGTGCGCCCGCTGCCTTTCAGCCGCTCCAGGGCTAAGTCCACGCCGGGGTTACCAGCTACCGGACCAAGGCGCACCTCTGAGGGATATCAAAAATCACCTCAAATTCTCAACTGGGAGAGGGACCCTTAGGTATCACCGCAGGAGAGCGGGGCTCGAGCTTCTTTAAGGTAAATTTTCTGTTTATGAGTTTTGTACACCATCATTCAGAGAGGGGTACCATCATAACGGTTTACATCAAAACAAGGCACTAATACAATGTCAGTTCCTAACACTTAAATTTATCACTAAAATATTACAATTAATTAAAAGTTATATCAAGAACATCCATTACACATTAAAAAATGTTAATACTTCATACTTCCTAAAATTATATACTAAGACATATTTAAATACATCCTTCCTAAAAATATATCGTAAAAGATCGTACTTCCTAAAGACAGAAGGGGTCGGCTGCCGCATCAGCTTCACCCACGGACCTCGCTAAACTTTAAATCTGTAAAGAATACTTCCCTGAAAAAGCTGAACAGCAGGCTGAAGCTCAGCAGCAGGCTCTGGAAGTCCTCTTGCGGGGGGGGGGGGGGGGGGGGGGGGGAAGACGACTGGCCCCCCAGTTGTCCACCCCCCCAACAGCGAAAGGGACAGAGCCAAACAAGGGTTTCTCAACCCCCTGCTCGCGCACCTCACAACCAGGAGGGATGGCCCACCAGGACCTGCCAACCTTCTGGGAGGTAGTCTTCGCAGTTGAACTAAACCCTTCAACTATTTTCTTCTTAGACTGCAGGTTTTGCACTGCTATCTGCTGGAGACAAACACTGAGTGACTGCAGGTGGCACACCAGCGTCAGTGAAACTTTGTCTCCATCTGCTGGAAGGGAGGCAAAACCCAGGAGTCTGGACTGCTCCGGGTACGTACAGAGAAGCTTACAGAAACTCAGTCACATCAACCAACATATTCCCATAGCCGGCATCTGCCAGCTATACATGGAAGGCAGTAGCGTGAGGAGAAAGCCAGGTAAGCAGAGAAGGTCCCTACCCTGGCAGACACCCCTGTCCCCACCCCCTCTGCTTACCTAGGCCCAGCTTGATCATCCTGTAGATGCGGTTGGAGTGAGTCTGGGGATCATCCAGAGAGAAGCCAGATGACAGCAGTGCCGTCTCAAAGAGCAAAACTACCAGGTCCTTCACTGCCTTGTCATTCTTGTCTGCCTCTGCCTTCTGCCGTAGGGTCTCCACGATGGGGTGATCGGGGTTGATCTCCAGGTGTTTCTTGGCCATCATGTAGCCCATTGTGGAGTTGTCACGCAGGGCCTGAGCCTTCATGATCCTCTCCATGTTGGCTGTCCAGCCATAGGTGCTGGTGACGATGCAGCAGGGTGAGGATACCAGTCGGTTGGACACAGTCACCTGGGGATCAGGGTAGAAGATGAGAAAACTGTCAGTTTTAGGCTTTACACATGTTGGTGAGGAGGGAGGGAGGGAGAGCAGGGGCTACATGCAGACCCAGAGCCGTCTCTATGCTAATGACAAGCATGCAGATACTATAGATAATGGAGCACAAGAGTCATTTGATCAGGGAAGAACTCTTGCATTTTTAGAAACTCCTCTGGCAGTGCTATTTCCTTCTGTCCCTTTGCTCTTCCAGCCGCCTTTATTCACAAGGAGCAAGCACCTCCCCTTCTGAGGCTGTATGAAAGTACCCAGGTGTGGCCCCTTCCTATGGGGGCTGGGCACACTTTACGTACTCGTTTCTGGCCTTCCTCAACCCCCACCCCCTTGGAATAATCCAGTCATGCTACCCCCAAGCCTTGCATTCACAGCCACAGTCAAGCACAGAGCTGAGAAAGCAAGCCAGGTTTTGGGGAAAGGAATGGATCCAGAGACCAAACCATCTGGAGGGAATTTTACAGTGACAGTCACAGCCCATTGTCTGAACATTTTTAGAAAATATTAGATAGAAATAAGAGCAACAAAAAAGCAGATACTTCTTGATCTAACTTAATCCATTTGGGAGCACCGCTGCCTTCATCAAGCCCGAAAATCTAGCAGTAAATCCCCGACTGGGGTGCAGACTCACCTTCTCCACCTTCTTGTCCAGAATCTCTTTCATCAGCTTGCAGAGGTTCTCAAACTTGGCCTTGCTTTCCTCCATCTTCTTCTTCTCCTCTTCATCCTCGGGAAGCTCCAGCCCCTCCTTGGTGACTGAGACCAGGGTCTTGCCATCAAACTCCTTCAGCTGCTGGACACAGTACTCATCAATGGGCTCCGTCATGTAGACCACCTCAAAGCCGCGCTTCCGCACGCGCTCCACAAAGGCAGAGTTAGCCACTTGCTCTTTGCTTTCACCTGTCACAAGGGACATGGGGAGCCATCAGTACAGGAGAAATGTGTTTACCTGCTCATTTTCTTTCCATGTATCCTGCTACAACAATCCATCCCAAACAGGTGGGTTATGCCCCCTACCAGCAGATGGAGGCAGAGCAGACTCTGTGACATCATTCAAATTGAGAATACATTTCAAAACATATTTGGAGAGAAATCCTCTCATGTCCAGCCACCTGTCCCAAGAACTGTGGAAGAAAGAAGAGAAACAGGACAAGAAAAGGAGACTTGATCCCCTGAAATATATCCATGCCCAAGACCGAGATTTGACTGGCTAATGTTCAGTAACTCAAGGCGGCCCAGCTTCCAGGGAGGGTAAGTTTCTCCTTCCATTTCATCCTGCCTCGTCAAGCTGGTCCCAACAGGTGGAAAGTAAGCCAAGCCCATCTGGAGAACACCAGTTCCATAAGCTGTGTCCTCCAACATATGGTAGGACTCACTAGTGCGGACGGAACTAATGCTGCTAAGGGACAGTCCCCTGGCTGAGTGAGCTTGCTAGAGAGGTTCCCACTCCCCCAGAGAGAACTTGGTAGAGCCAGGAGTGGGGTGTTCTCCATAATACACTAAGAGAACCTGTTGAGAGAATCCTCTTGCCTTCCCCCGCTTCCTCCTCTATTCAGCCGGTAGCCTGTTAACATTTGGGGCAGAGAAGCAGCAATGTACCTGGTCAGGGGACCTCAAGATAAAGGAAATTGGTTCTTACCTGATAATTTTCATTCCTGTAGTACCACAGATCAGTCCAGACTCCTGGGTTTTGCCCCCCTCCAGCAGATGGAGAAAGAAGTTTTAAGACTCTGCCCTAATCCCCGAGGTGCTACTTGCTAACTTCATGGCGTGCCCCCTAGTCCTTCTATTATCCGAAAGTGTAAACAGATTCACATCTACTCGTTCAAGACCTCTCATGATTTTAAACACCTCTATCATATCCCCCCTCAGCCATCTCTTCTCCAAGCTGAACAGCCCTAACCTCTTCAGCCTTTCCTCATAGGGGAGCTGTTCCATCCCCTTTATCATTTTGGTTGCCCTTCTCGGTACCTTTTTGAGATGCAGCAACCAGAATTGTACACAGTATTCAAGGTGCGGTCTCACCATGGAGCGATACAGAGGCATTATGACATTTTCCGTTTTATTCACCTTTCCCTTTCTAATAATTCCTAACATTCTGTTTGCTTTTTTGACTGCTGCAGCACACTGAGCTGACAATTTTAAAGTATTATACATAAGAAACATAAGAACATAAGAAAATGCCATACTGGGTCAGACCAAGGGTCCATCAAGCCCAGCATCCTGTTTCCAACAGAGGCCAATCCAGGCCATAAGAACCTGGCAAGTACCCAAAAACTACACTATGATGCCTAGATCTTTTTCCTGGGTGGTAGCTCCTAATATGGAACCTAACATCGTGTAATTATAGCATGGGTTATTTTCCCTATATGCATCACCTTGCACTTGTCCACATTAAATTTCATCCGCCATTTGGATGCCCAATCTTCCAGTCTTTAAAGGTCCTACTGAATAATTTCGTATCGTCTGTGGTGTCTGCAAATTTGATAACCTCATTCGTCGTATTCCTTTATATATATATATTGAAAAGCACCAGTCCAAGTACAGATCCCTGAGGCACTCCACTGTTTACCCTTTTCCACTGAGAAAATTGACCATTTAATCCTACTCTGTTTCCTGTCTTTTAACCAGTTTGTAATCCACGAAAGGACATCGCCTCCTATCCCATGACTTTTTAGTTTTCTTAGAAGCCTCTCATGAGGGACTTTGTCAAACGCCTTCTGAAAATCCAAATACACTACATCTACCGGTTCACTTTTATCCACGTTTATTAACCCCTTAAAAAAAAAAAAAAAAGGTTTGTTAGGCAAGACTTCCCTTGGGTAAATCCATGTTGACTGTGTTCCATTAAACCATGTCTTTCTATATGCTCTATGATTTTGATCTTTAGAATAATTTCCATTATTTTTCCCAGCACTGAAGTCAGGCTCACTGGTCTATAGTTACCCAGATCGCCCCTGGAACCCTTTTTAAATATTGGGGTTACATTGGCCACCCTCCAGTCTTCAGGTACAATGGATGATTTTAATGATAAGTTATAAACTTTAACTAATAGATCAGAAATTTCATTTTTTGAGTTCCTTCGGTACCCTAGGATGCATACCATTCGGTCCAGGTGATTTACTACTCTTTAGTTTGTCAATTTGGCCTACTACATCTTCCAGGTTCACAGTGATTTGGTTCAATTTGTCTGACTCATCACCCTTGAAAACCCACCAGATAATTGGTATCCATCCACCTTCCCTCTCAGGCATGCCGAAGCCACCACATGAACTCTAAGGGAGTTGAAGGTGAGACCCTTGCCTAAACCTTCCTGAAGAAAGGACAAAACATGAGCAGCAAAGAAAGCAAGGGTTGAACCCCCCCTAGACGCACACCATGACTCAAAGACTTTCCATACACGGAAACAGGACAAAAAGGTGGACTTCCATCTCGCCTGAAAAAGGGTAGCAATCACTGTCTCTGGGTACCCGCTGGACCTTAAACGTCTCCTCTCAAAAAGCCAAGCTGCTAGACAAAAGCGATCTGCCTGGTCTGAAAATATAGGGCCCTGCCGTAAAAGACGAAGTGACTGAGTCGCAAAGGTCCCTCAATCGCTGTTGACTAGATCTGCGAACCACTGCTGGCGACGCCATTCTGGTGCCATGAGTACAACATCCCCCAGATGCTTCTCTATCCGGTGCAAGACCTTGCCTACCAGAGGCCACGGAGGGAAAACGTATAGAAGAACCCCATGAAGCTAAGGCAACACGAGAGCGTCTACACCTTCTGCTCTATACTCTCTGTCTTCTGAAGAAACAAGGAGCCTTCGTATTGTACCGGGTTGCCATCAGATCGACATGAGGACCACCTCATTTTCTGCAAATCAGTCATATTGCCTTGTTGGACAATTCTGATTCTCTCGGATTGAGAAGACCAACTGAGAAAATCGGCCTGAACATTCTTGATCCCTGCGATGTGAGATGCTATTTGAACGAAATGCTGTTCCGCCCAAAGGATTAACTCCTGTGCCTTTGAATGACTCTTTGTACCTCCCTGCCGACTGATGTAAGCTATGGTCATCGCATTGTCCGGTACTCGGCTGACCCAGACCCTCATCTTCCTGGCCGTCCGTCCCTCCTGGGGCCCCTGAGGGCGGATCCTCCCCGTCTGAGGAGGTGTCCTCCGAATCAGAGTCCTGCGGCGCTCCCCGCAGTTGCCGCTTACCCCTCGGCGGGTCTTTCTGGGAACTATCCCTAGCCAACCGCTTTCGGGACCGGGAGCGCTCCTCCGGGCCCCTTGAGGCCTTAGGCTTCCCAGAACGCCTGCGGGAACGCTTGCACTGTAAAATCTTGCGAAGAAGTAAGGTGAAGTCCGCCGAAAACGAGGCCTCCGAATCCGAGGAGGCCTCTTCCAAACTGCGGTCCCCCGTCGAGTCCAGGCCCCCCTGGTCCTTCCCCTCGGGGGCCTGTTGTTGTGGGGAAAGCGGGGGAGGCTGGCTGCCATTACTGATGGCCTTCCTCGTGGCTTCCCGGACTGCTTCTAAAATGGCCGCCGTTCCCGCGCTAAGAGGCTCCGAAATGCTGTCCTGTGCGCGCCGGCGACCGGACCGCCCGAGGTCGGCCCCCCCCCCCCGACCGCCCTCTGACGGTCCCTCGCCGGACTCACAATTAGCACACACACCCGCGCAAACCCGCACGCACAGCAGACCGTCCCCCTAGGCATTCCCGACCCCGGCGGTAACACAGCCGAAGGAGAAGAAGGTACCGAAACTAAATATCCTCCCCGCCTCCCGCGGCGCCCCCCCGAGGACGACCGATCGATTAAGAGACGGCGCAGCTGAAGAAACAAAAGAAGTCCTCCTACAAACTTTTTTTTTTTTTGCTTACTACCGCTGTCCCGGGTCCTGATCTTCTGCTCCAGGAGGGGGTGAGTGAACCGGGCTCTCCGGTGTCACCCCCAACGCTGCTGCCAACATGGGCTGGGTCCTTGACCCTCAGCAGCGGCCTCAACCAGGGGGGATGGTCCCCTCAGAACCTTCCCACCCCCCTGGGAGGCTGACGACAGAGGAGCCTCTCCTTCTTCAGCTGTAATCTTCCTTTTTTTTTTTTATTATTTTTTTTTTTCCTATCCCTGACTAAGGAGAAAAACCCCCAGGCACCAGGGATCCCAGAGACTGTGGGTGGACCTGCCCCATCTGCTGGAGACAGGGAGACTGAGGGGCTGTGGGTGGCACCTTACTATATGTAGGGAGCCCAACAAGTTTTACTCTGTCTCCATCTGCTGGTGCGGAGTCACAACCCAGGTGTCCTGGACTGATCCGGGTACGTACAGGGAATTGCTATTTACACCACACAGAGGAATGTCGCGTCTCTGTGGAGGCTGCCCCGAGGCACAGCGACTTCCTAGGGCAGCGGGTCGGCTCGGAGGAAAAGGGGGAGAGGTTGGACCATCAACTTGCACCCCGGGGCTTAGAAATCTGACCTGCAAGTAAGAAAGGTACAAAAATGTACTCCACAAAGCAAATACAGCAATGGAGACTGAAAAACAGCTCTTCCTGCAAGTTAGATTGCTGGGCCCTAGGCAAGGGTCTGAGCTTTCCCTGTCTTTTTTTTTACTATCATCTGTTAATCTTGATCCATCTTAAGATAGGAAGGAAGCTAAGAAATAAAGAAAAGAGCACTAAATTTAGCTTTTCAGAATTCTTAGTGGGGAACCAGAGTTCAGCCACTCATCTGGAGTCAGAAGAATACTGAAGGATGACAGAGGGTGCACCCTTCCAAGTTTTCTCTGACTCCATCTGTTGGACTGATCCGGGTACGTACAGGGAAGACAGAATACGGGCAGGCTGGTGTCAGCACAGAGGCATATAAAGAGTGACCTCAGCAAGCCTCCTGATCGTCCCCATCTGCTGGCTGGTGTCCATAAACCCAGTGGTATGGCCTGGTCTGACTGGACAGAGGAATACCACAGTTTGGACACTGGTCATGGAACTCGGATGAAAGCAGTTCAACATTTCCTGTGCCACACTGCATTTCAGGTTATATTACCAAGCTAAGTGTTTGTATAAAATTACTGCCCCAGAGGGGACTGATTTGGAGAAAGAATCCCAGACACTTACCAGTGATATAATAAATGCTCTTTTGAGTCTCCTTCATGCGAGAGACATACTCTGTGAGTGATGCGATCTCATCTCCCGTCTGCGACGTATGATAGCGAAGCAGCTCTGAAAGCTTTTTCCGGTTGGCGGAGTCCTCATGGATGCCGAGCTGTGGGAGGATGAGGATGAGAAAGCCAACAGATTAGTAGAGAGTTAAGCATGGAGATGCAGACAAAGCATTCCCTACAGCAATCTCTGCTTCTCCAATCCCCACTGCAGGGGCCACATTTGGTTTTAAAAGAAGCCTGCAGATCATCTGGTGGGTGCAGGTTTAAGTTTCAAAAGTACAAACGACAAGAAAATCATTTCCCAGTCACTCCTGTCTCGCTGCTCCCTGGATTGTGTGTACCTGTTTGTGGTATCACCGCCAGTACAGAGCAGTGAGGATACTCCCAGCACAGCTATTGGAAACATGAAAAAGCTTTGCTGCCGTGTCCAACAGCTTTGATGGCAGCTGCTGCAGCCATAAAACAGTACAAGCACCAGGAACTGGTCTCCCATCAGGTCACCCGCCGCTCTGTGCTGCTCACGGACAAAGCCACACTACATTAGTATGACCGCTTGATGGTGCCTCCCTTCAGGCCAGGAAAGGCTGCTGTACCAGGTATAGCACAGCACAAACTGCAACAAAATACACAGGGGACAAGATGTGTGGCCAAAGTCTAGGAGCACTGCTTCAGCTGGAAGGAAGAGAGGAGCCTGGCAATCACAGGATAACAGCAGCGTTAGCCACGTCCTTCAAATACCCACGCGTGCCAACGTTTCCTCCATTGGTCTCTCTCTATCTTTCCTTTCCTCCTCCCAGAGTTTGTGTTTTAGCTGCTCATGCTACACAACTTTCTTCATTTATGGAGAGAAAGTGGGACAGAAGTTTCCTCCTGCTCAATCAGAGCTCACCTTCACAAGACCACAATATCATAAGACATTTTTTAACCCCCTTTTCCCTCCTCCCTTCCGGCTCAGCCAGTGACAGTGCTTGGCCAAAGGCCTCTATTTGTGCCTCTCTAGAACCTGCTACATGTGCACCCCAAGCCCAGCAAGTGTTGCTACAGAGGAAGGCTGGCCAACTCCCGTCCCTGAGATCCACATAACAGGCCAGGCTTTCAGGATATCCTCAAGGAATACGTATACAATGGAGGCAGTGCATGCAAATCTTTCATGCATATTCCTTGTGGATATCCGGAAACCCTGGCCTGTTTGCCCTACAGCAGGGCTAGCAGCTCCTGTCCTGTCAATGATAGAGACTCTCTCCGGGGGTCTGTAAGTGCTGCCTGCGCAGCTTAGCTGGATCTCCTGCATGGCTAACAAGCTTTCCCTCTTCATCCAGTGCTAGCAGCCCTCACCTTCAGGTTCTTGGAGAAAGCTTCATAGAACTTTTTGTAGTTCTCCTTGTCTTCTGCCAGCTCACAGAAGAGCTCCAGGCACTTCTTCACAATGTTCTTCCTTATAACCTTTAAGATCTTGCTCTGCTGCAGCATTTCACGGGAGATGTTCAGGGGAAGGTCCTCAGAATCCACCACACCACGGATAAAGTCTGAAAAGGGACAGAAACATCATTGCCAAAGAACAAGACCAGGCTTAGAGCAGGGTGGGCAAACTTTTGGCTCAAAGGGCTATGGTGGGCTACAGAGCTGTTCTGAGAGGCCATGAAAGACCCTCTCAGAAGAAAGGCAAAACAAAACCAGAACCAGTGCTCACCCAGAGACACACATTCCCTCCTGAAATAATAATGAACAGAGGTGCAAGGCAGGGCAACTCCTGGCACAGTCATTCTCCCTCAGTTTTAACAGAGAAGGGCTGCCCACTGCCTCCCACTAGGGCAGCAACAGACAGTGAAGGTGGTGCTGCAGCAGAGGACTGGGGGGCAGCCGTAACGACCTGCACGCTTTCCGGTTTAATGACTGGATGTGGGGGGACTGCAGCAGGCCAAAGGGTCAGGTGGGCTGGATGTGGCCCCACTCAGCTCTTGCAGTGGGTGTGATTGTGTAAACAAATGCAACCCAAGACCCAGGAACATAGGAACTGGGTGTTTTCCTAATTGCATAGTTGCCATCTGTGGACTTACAGAGCAAGTCTAAGTGCAGAAGTGGAGAGGACAGCACAGTTACAAGCCTTTGCTGGCAAGGGGAACTTTCATCCCAAAGACTCTAGCGCTCTCAGCATGCCCTACTGAGCATGTGCGTTTCTTCTCTAGCGCCATCTGCTGGCAAGGAAGCAAAACTTAGGAGTCTGGATTGATCTGGGCTCTGAACAGAACAGATTTCATGTGCATAATTATACCAGAGGAATGGCCAAGAAAGCAAGCAATGCCTGGAAGAAAGGTCAAAAAGCATCAGGGTCTATGGGAGACCCAACTGCCGAGCAAGAAAAGATCTGACCTCTCTGAAACAAGAGTGATCTGACTCCATCTGCTGGAAGGGGGACATAACCCAGGGTCTGGACTGATCCGGGTACTTACAGGGAACCTTAATTTTTTTTTTCTCTCTGACTCCATCTGCTGGACGGGAGGCATAACCCAGCAGTCTGGACTAATCCTGGTACGTACAGGGAACGTTAATTTGTGATTTAGCCTTAGAAAACGTGATGAAAGAATTCAGAACAATTGCTTGCTGCTTTTGCCACCTGAACTTTTGTTTTATAAAATTTAGTGACAAGTTGCTACCAAAGCACACGCTAAGTCTGTGAAAACAATCTCCTTGTGAAATGTGAGGAAGAGAGAAGACCTAACAGATAAGACTCCACGTAGGAGTGAGAGATCGGAAAACTCGTGAGGTGAGGCCCCAGACTTACTCAGGTACTCGGGGATCAGCTCATCGCAGCTGTCCATGATGAAGACCCTGCGCACGTACAGCTTGATGTTGTTCTTCTTCTTCTTGTTCTCAAAGAGATCGAAAGGCGCCCTGCGGGGGATGAAGAGCAGGGCCCGGAACTCCAGCTGGCCTTCCACAGAGAAGTGCTTCAGGAAGAGGAAAGGGGAGAGGCACAGTCAGGGTCAGAAACCATGCCACGGCCCACTGCTTCACAGTATCGAGGAGCCAGAGCAGACGCGTTCCCTTTCAGGGACCCCCAACCTACCCTCAGGACACAGAATAAGCACCTCAGCAAGATTACAGTTCAGTCTCTCATCTCTAAAAGATTATCTTAGATGTTACCAGGTTAAGAAGTGAGGAAAGGGGTGGAAAAGAAAAGAAAGAATAGGTCATCTTGAGAAGAAGCCAAACACAATCCTCTCAGTAGAGCTGGGCTGAAAAGCAATGAGAAAGCTAAGACCTGCTTCCTTCATGCCCGAGTTACCTTCACAGCCAGATGATCTTCCCAGTCATTGGTGAGGGACTTGTAAAATTCTCCATACTCCTCCTGGCTGATGTCATCGGGGTTGCGGGTCCAGATGGGTTTGGTCTTGTTGAGCTCCTCTTGATCTATGTATTTCTCCTTGATCTTCTTGGTTTTCTTCTTTTTCTCTTTCCCATCCTCTTCCTCATCTGAGCCCACATCTTCAATCTTGGGTTTCTCTTCACTGCTTTCTTCCTCTTCCTTTTTTTCTTCAGTCTTTTCTTCCTCTGCCTCATCGTCGCTGATCTCCTTGTCACGTTCCTTCTCCATCTACAACAGAAAAGTCAAAGCAAGAGAAGATCAAGTTACGTGCCATAAGTGGCACTATTAATCAATAGATAGAAAAACAAGTATAGGATACCCTTTCAGTTTTTTTCTCTGGCTCCATCTGCTGGACAGGAGGCTCAACTCACTGTCTGGACTGATCCGGGTACGTACAGGGAAATATTGTATATTATTTTTTCAAAGTCTTCAATAAATGTAAAAAAGCTTGATTTGTATCAAAGCCACAGCACCAGAGAATGGGTGTTCACATTCAATAACCCGTCTCTTGCCTTGCAATGGGCTACAGACACCACACCAGCTTGCCTGCACCCAACGCCACAAGAACCAGCCTCAAACGTGCCAGACTTCCCCGAAGCAGTACACCATGAACCCTGGCCGAAGCACCCGACCAGCACAACAAAAAGAAAATAAGACCTGTTCCAGTTTTAGTTTGGTTTGTTTTTTATTTTTTTAAACTTTATACAAAACTTCGGCTGTCCATCTGTAGGAGGGAGAAGAGGGAACCGGCCCCACCAGTTATTTCCCCCCTCAGCGGGTGAAGGATCTGGACAGACCCCCCCCCTGCCAGTCTACTCCTCTACCTGAAAGGATGGCCCCACCAGGACCTACTGACCTTCAGGGAGGGCTAAGAAGCCATCCTAACCCTAAACTGCCTCAATCTCTAACTTTTCTTTTTTTTTTAAATATCTTCAGACTGCAGGATTTGAACCACCTTCCATCTGCTGGAGACAGAAGTACTGAGGGACTGCAGGTGGCACACCAGGTTAAGTGTCTCCATCTGCTGGTGCGGAGTCACAACCCAGGAGTCTGAACTGATCCTGGTACGTACAGGGAACGGGCTTTTAAAGATTTATTGAAGTCCTTGTTCAAATTGATTGAAAAGAGATACAATATGTATGGATAAGTGCAGGGCAGTGCAGAAGCTGGGCTCCTAGATACTTACGTAGAGGGTGATGGGGTAGCCAATGAACTGGGAGTGCTTCTTTACCACCTCCTTGATGCGCTTCTCCTCCAGGTACTCACACTGGTCTTCCTTCAGATGGAGGATCACCTTGGTACCACGGCCAATAGGTTCACCTGTGCCAAGGGGAGAGACTGGCATTAGATAAAGCAAACGGGAAGGGAAAAGGACGAGGAAAGAGTGGGCCTGTCCCAGAACAGATCAATGGCAACAAAGCAGGCTCTGGGATGGTTGTTTTCTTAGGTGACCACTGAAACCGCCACGTCCACCTTTGGTACCTGCAGAAGCTCTAAGGTCTCCTCTATCAGGGGATAAAGCTTAGCCATGGCCCTGCCAACCTTCAGGCCCACTTCAGGAGTCCCACTCACGGGTCACCAACTTGCAAATCTTTTTCGGCAAAGAGAAGGCACTAGGGGGTCCCCGCAGACTGTTCAGGACAGGCTTCACGTCCTCATTATCAGACTCCTTCTGATTCACCTTCACCCCCAATTCCTGCAAAACTTACGGAATGAGAGGACAACTCCTCCTTAAACAAGTGGACCACTTGAGGGTCATCACCCTCAGATACCGGCAACACTTCCGGGTCCAGATAGTCTATTTGCATCTGGATCTGCATTCAGGGTAGCATCCGCTTTCCCCTCCGGGTCCGCGTCCTGCAAATCAAGAGGATCCTCCGAACTACAATCCCTGGAGTCAGGATCCTGACCTGCTCGATTCCCCCCAGGTGTCACAACAGGTTCCCGGATCCCCCTTTAGGCACCACCTTAGGGATCTTGGCTGTATGCAAGGGAGGTCCAATCGGGTGCTTGACCCCCCCCCACTCCCTTCCTTGCCAGGAAGGCCTTATGAAGGAGGAAAAAAAAATCTAGGTCTTCAACCCCCTGGTCAGGGAGGCTAGCCTCCAAATCAAAACCATCCTGCACCACAAGCGACAGAGGGGGAGGACCATCCTGCAAGTCTCTGATGGGTGCAGAGTCCTGCACACGATTGCCAGTGGGTAAAAGTGCCCCCTGAGAGTCCCCCGGGGCCCACAGTCGGGACCCCCGACGAATGGGAGACCCAGGTACTGGGACCTGATGCCACGAGTCTTCAATTCACAAAGGAAGATTAGTTCTTACCTGTTAATTTTCGTTCCTGTAGTACCACACCGTTCCCGGGCTTTTCCGACCCGGGAACGGCCTGGCCAAGCTCTGGGGAGTCAATCCCCGGGCTAAATTTGCCTGCCCTGCCGAGGAGGGACCTCCCCCACCCGGCAGAGGAGAGGCCCCCCTCGCAATAAAACGCGAAGGGGGCTGGCAGAGAAGAGGCAGGCTGCCTGCCGCGACAAAGAGAGAGCCACACTGAAGAAAAAAGGCTGGAGAGAAAAAAATTTGATTGACAGCCTGGAGGCCCGGAGTGAAGCAGGTGGGGATCCTGCTGACTCCTGCCTGTCTGGCTGCCGGTTCAAGCCCAGAGAGAACCAAAAATAAAGAATATGGGTCTGCTGCTGTAGGTAAGTAATAAAAGTACTGGAAATACTTTAAAACTTAAACCTGTTTCTGTGCCTCTGGTTTTTTTTGTTTTTAAATAGACTGAGCACAGCAGCGTAAATTTAAGACCCTTCGGCAGCCAGAGGGGGGAGGGGGGGGGAGACTAGCCCTGGACTACCAGACTCTGTCCCCACACCTGGAAGCGGTAACGGACACAGGCTATGCACTACACAAGGGGCAAAGCCCCCCTGAGTCCGGCAAGAGCCGGGAGACTGAGCAGTCTCCTGAAGAAAAAAAAATCCACAACTTCCTGACTAACCTTTTAATTTTATTTTAACAGGAAGAAAAAAACCACAAAATCCCTAAGGAATAAGTACTTGCTTGATCCCAGAAGGAAGGAAGAAAAAGAAGGCTGACGAGCCTAGATCAGGAGACTGAAGGGAGACGCGCTGCACCTGCTGGAGACAGACAAATACTGAAGGGCTGCAGGGTAGGCACAGAAACATGTGGATAAAGGTGAACCGGTAGATATAGTATACTTGGATTTTCAGAAGGTGTTTGACAAAGTTCCTCATGAGAGGCTTCTAGGAAAAGTAAAAAGTCATGGGATAGGTGGCGATGTCCTTTCGTGGATTGCAAACTGGCTAAAAGACAGGAAACAGAGAGTAGGATTAAATGGGCAATTTTCTCAGTGGAAGGGAGTGGACAGTGGAGTGCCTCAGGGATCTGTATTGGGACCCTTACTGTTCAATATATTTATAAATGATCTGGAAAGAAATACGACGAGTGAGATAATCAAATTTGCAGATGACACAAAATTGTGCAGAGTAGTTAAATCACAAGCAGATTGTGATAAATTGCAGGAAGACCTTGTGAGGCTGGAAAATTGGGCATCCAAATGGCAGATGAAATTTAATGTGGATAAGTGCAAGGTGATGCATATAGGGAAAAATAACCCTCGCTATAGTTACACAATGTTGGGTTCCATATTAGGTGCTACAACCCAAGAAAGAGATCTAGGTGTCATAGTGGATAATACATTGAAATCGTCGGTTCAGTGTGCTGCGGCAGTCAAAAAAGCAAACAGAATGTTGGGAATTATTAGAAAGGGAATGGTGAATAAAACGGAAAATGTCATAATGCCTCTGTATCGCTCCATGGTGAGACCGCACCTTGAATACTGTGTACAATTCTGGTCGCCGCATCTCAAAAAAGATATAATTGCGATAGAGAAGGTACAGAGAAGGGCTACCAAAATGATAAAGGGGAATGGAACAACTCCCCTATGAGGAAAGACTAAAGAGGTTAGGACTTTTCAGCTTGGAGAAGAGACAACTGAGGGGAAATATGATAGAGGTGTTTAAAATCATGAGAGGTCTAGAACGGGTAGATGTGAATCGGTTATTTACTCTTTCAGATAGTAGAAGGACTAGGGGACACTCCATGAAGTTAGCATGGGGCACATTTAAAACTAATCGGAGAAAGTTCTTTTTTACTCAACGCACAATTAAACTCTGGAATTTGTTGCCAGAGAATGTGGTCAGTGCAGTTAGTATAGCTGTGTTTAAAAAAGGATTGGATAAGTTCTTGGAGGAGAAGTCCATTACCTGCTATTAAGGTCACTTAGAGAATAGCCACTGCCATTAGCAATGGTTACATGGAATAGACTTAGTGTTTGGGTAATTGCCAGGTTCTTATGGCCTGGATTGACCACTGTTGGAAACAGGATGCTGGGCTTGATGGACCCTTGGTCTGACCCAGTATGGCATTTTCTTATGTTCTTATGTCCTGATATAGGTTATCCTTTCAGTTTTGGTCTGTCTCCACCTGCTGGAAAGGAGGCTCAACCCACGGTCTGGACTGATCAGGGTACGTACAAGGAGCTACTCAGATTTATTTTCCCCTTCCTACTTCAGAAGCAACAGTCCTCAGCCAGGTACAACGATTTCAGAGCCCTGCAACCATGGGCCTTAAATCCAGCCTCTAGTAGTCACAATTAGATGATGGCAGAGACTCCCTCCCCAGGGGCTGTGAATGCTGCCTTTACTGCATCCCCATCCCTTGTTGGCCCAGGGAACAAACGCCCTGATCTGTGAATCAAATTCACATGGGCAGCACACAGCACTGCCACTAGGCACCAAGCTGGCCCCGTTGTGTGCGCTAATGATTTTACAGTGATGTGGGGATGCACGTTTACCACACTAATATCCACAGCCAGGCTTACCACCCTCCTCCTCCCATGCCAATCCCTCAAGTCTCAGGAACACATACCGAGGTCGATGCGGACGGTGAAAGAACCACCGGCAGAGGACGCCCAGGCATACTGCTCATCGTCATTGTGCTTGGTAATCACCACAACCTTCTCTGCCACCAGGTAGGCAGAGTAGAACCCCACACCAAACTGCCCAATCATGGAGATGTCAGCACCGGCCTGCAGGAGACAGAAGTGGGAGCATTACTCCAGTGGACTGCTATGAACCGCATCAGCAAGCAGCAGTGATAGCAGCTTATGGGTTTTCACATGCACAGGACGGTCTGCCAGAGACTGGAAGGCCTATATGTAGCCTGTCTATGGCAGCTATCTACAACACCCAGAGCTCTTACCTGCAGGGCCTCCATGAAAGCCTTAGTGCCAGACTTGGCAATGGTGCCCAAGTTGTTGATAAGGTCTGCTTTGGTCATGCCAATGCCAGTGTCCACAAAGGTCAGAGTGCGTTCCTGCACATTTGGGATGATGTCAATCTTCAGTTCCTTGCCACTGTCCAACTTGGAAGGGTCAGTCAGGCTCTCATATCTGATCTTATCCAGAGCCTGTGGAGATAAAAGGGTCCCAAGGTTAATGATACCAGCAGGGTTCAAGACCAGGCTTACTACATCCTATAGAAGCATTCCTTCTACAGACGCAAAGGTTCTGCGCTACCATCTGAAAGGCCACTGAAAGAGACCCTACAGTTTTCAGATGTTTACAATGGGAAAAATCTCAAATTTGGAAGCTCAGTAGATTTTCCTAGTTTCTTCGTGATCCTACCCACTGTTACAGCAGTGCTGTCACAGTATCTTTCATTACCAAAGAAACCTCGAGTCTTCACACTAAATCTCTACCTCTAACCACATTGTTCTAACCAGAGGAGCTGAAACCTTGCAAGATGACCACTGACAGGAGGCAGTCTAGGGCAGGCAATAGCTTGTCCTTACATGCCAAGCTTAGCTAGGAGGGCCCCATGCTGCATGGTTTTCTAACACTAGTGAATCGCTTTGGTTACTAAAAATGCACCAATGCTTCACGAAGCAGGGACAAATACCAGCTGGCTGCTACATGGAAAAGGAGAGTACATCCAAGACATCCCACAAGCCAAACAACGAAACACCTGAGGGCAACCGGTATCACATGGTGCCAACTACTGAGCTAAGGTGAAATTACTTTCTTACCTGAATTTTCTCTCCTTAAGGCCTGTCAGACCAGTCCAGACAAATGGGTTATGCCAGCCAACCAACCAGATGGAGACAGGTCACCAAGCTCCCTGTCACTCCAAACAACCTTAATGCAAACTAATCAATATAACCCATTGTTTAAATTTTTTTCAATCAGGGAACTTCCAGAAGTTAAAGTATAAACGTTTAATAGTACAGTAATTATCACACACCTGCAGTCTCATTCCTTTCCTTTTTATTGACAATACACTGAAAAACAGGGCAGCATAGGGAGGGGTCCAGGACTGGTCTTGACTGGACTCAAAGAAAGAAAATTCAGGGCTCCAGGGGTGATCTGGGAAGCTAAGACCAGTGAGCCTGACTTTAATGCCAGGAAAACAGTGGAAACTATTCTCAAGAACAAAACTGTAAAACATATAGAAAGACATGGTTTAATGGAACAAAGTCAGCATGGCTTTACCCAGGGCAAGTCCTGCCTCACAAATCTGCTTCACTTTTTTGAAGGAGTTAATAAACATGTGGATAAAGGTGAACCGGTAGATATAGTATACTTGGATTTTCAGAAGGCGTTTGACAAAGTTCCTCATGAGAGACTTCTAGGAAAAGTAAAAAGTCATGGGATAGGTGGCGATGTCCTTTCGTGGATTACAAACTGGCTAAAAGACAGGAAACAGTAGGATTAAATGGTCAATTTTCTCAGTGAAAAAGGGTAAACAGTGGAGTACCTCAAGGATCTGTACTAGGACCTGTGCTCTTCAATATATTTATAAATGATCTGGAGAGAAATAAGATGAGTGAGGTTATCAAATCTGCAGATAAGAAAATTGGTTCTTACCTGCTAATTTTTGTTCCTGTAGTACCAAGGATCAGTCCAGAGAAGTGGGTTATGTCCCCCGTCCAGCAGATGGAGTCAGAGAACCAAAACTTTGGGCACTGTCATATATACTAGAGTGCCACCTGCAGTCCCCCTTAGTATTGTCCTGTACCCAAGCCCAAGATAACAGAACCAAGGAGCGAGAGGTAGCTAACAAAGAACCCCGACCACCCCTTCGCTCTAGACAAAAACCAAACGAAACCAACTGCTCATAACGGCTCCATCAACCTTTCTGCCAAAAAGGAGCTTCGTGAAAAAAAAAAAAAAAAAAGGCAAACGCTAGCCAACACAGTCTTTCGGAATCTGAAGTAAGGGGTGGGCCTCTGGACTGATCCTTGGTACTACAGGAACGAAAGTTAGCGGGTAAGAACCAATTTTCTTTTCCCTATATGTACCAGGATCGGTCCAGAGAAGTGGGATGTACCCAAGCCACCCTAAACTGGGCTACCACACTGCTGCCCTACAGATCTTCTAAGGTGACAGGAGTTGACACTCTGCCCAGGAAGTAGCCTGGGCCCTGGTGGAATGGGCCCTAAAACCCTCAGGAACTTGACGGCCACAGGCAATATAAGCTGAGCAAACGGCTTCCTTAAGCCAACGAGATATGGTCACCTTAAACGCTTTATCCCCTTTCTTTGGGACCCCAAAGAGAATGAACAAGTGATCAGAACAGCGGAAATCATTGGTAATCTCCAGATAACGCATGAGAGTGTCACACATCCAAAAGATGAAGGTCTCTGTCCTTAAGAGTCCCTAGATCAATGTGGAAACCCTGGTAGTTCCACTGTCTGATTTTCATGAAAGGCCGAAATCACCTTAGGCACGTAGGACAGAACTGTGTGCAAAGACACTGGATCGTTGTGAATCCTTAGAAAGGGGTCCCGACATGACAACACCTGCAATTCTGAAATCAGACGAGCCGAGCAAATAGCCAAGAACACAGTCTTCAATGTCAGCTCCTTCAGAGAAGACCTGCGGATAGGCTCGAACGGGGCACCCCATAATACCCGCAGAACTAAATTCAAGCTCCACGCCAGGCACACAGAGCGGACGGGCGGTCGTAAATGCTTGACTGCCTTGAGAAAACGAGCAATATCTGGGTGTGCTGCAAGCGAGAAACCGAACCTTCCTCGCAATGCACCTAGTGCCGCAACCTGCACCCGAAAGGAATTGAAAGCCAACCCCTTGGCGAGTCCCTGCTGCAGGAAATCAAGAACCCGAGGGATATCTGCTGCCAAGAGATCGCAGTCCTGCTGACACCACCATGACTCAGAGCTTCCAGACTCTCACATAGGCCATGGAGGTGGCCGGACATCGTGCCTGCAGGAGAGTGGAAATGACCTGTCCGGAATAGCCCTTCACGCGTAAACATCACCTCTCAAAAGCCAAGCCGCAAGAGAGAAGTGATCCTCCCGATCCGAAAATATGGGACCCTGATGGAGCAGACGCGAAAGATGGGCCAGCTGTGGTCCCTCAAGAGCCAGACGCACGAGATCCGCAAACCATGGACGACGTGGCCATTCCGGAGACACGAGGACCACTAGCCTTGGGTGAAGTTCTATGAGGCGCAGAAGCCGACCTATGAGAGGCCAAGGCGGAAAGGCATACAGGAGAATTCCCGTGGGTCAGTGACACACGAGAGCATTGATGTCCACTGAGCCCTGCTCTCGTCAACGGCTGAAGAAGCGTTCCATCTTCACGTTCGCCCACGTCGCCATCAGATCCAATTGAGGAATTCCCCATCTGATGCAAATGTGATTCCACGCCTCGGCAGATAGCTCCCACTCGCCTGGGTCGAGTTATCTGCTGAGAAAATCCGCCTGCATATTCTTCACCCCGGCGACATGAGGTGGCAATGCCCCCGAGGTGACGTTCCGCCCAGGCGAACAGAAGCCACGCCTCCAGCGCCACCACAGGGCTTCACGTCCCGCCTTGCTGGTTGATGTACGCCACCCATTGTCGCATTGTCGGAGAAAACTCGAACCATTCTGCCCTGAATCCAGGGTAAGAAGGCTTGAAGGGCCAGATGCACATTTTTGTCTCGAGACGATTGATGGACCAAGATCCTTCTGTCGCCAACCACAGTCTTTGTGCGGACCTCTCCGCGCACACCGCACCCCACCCCAAGAGGCTGACATTGGTGGAAATTAGCCAATCTGGTGTTCCAAATCCACTCCTCATTCCAGATTGGCGCACGACAGCCACCACGACAGGCTGGCTCTGGATTCCTGAAGCAAGGGCATTGGAAGGTGAAACTGTTCTGATACCGGACTCCAATGAGAAAAGCACACGTAACGGATGTAAGTGAGCGAACGCCTAGGGTACCAAGTCCAAGGTGGACGCCATGGATCCCGGGACCTGAAGATGATGCCACACTGTGGGCTTGCTTCTCCAGAGCAAGGAATGGACTTGAGCTTGTAACTTCGTTACACGGTCTGGCGCTAGAAACACTCTTCCCTTCAAGGTATCGAACTGTGCTCCCAGATAAATCAGCACTTGGGTGGGCTCCAAGTGGCTCTTCTGGACATTGATCACCCACCCCAGCAACTGCAACATGAAACTCACCAAGCGAACCAACCTCTCGCATTCTTCGAGACTTTGTGCGAATCAACCAGTCGTCCAGGTATGGGTGGACCAAGATTCCTTCCGTCTTGAGAAAGGCCGCTACCACCACCATGACCTTGGTGAACATTCGAGGAGCCATTGTGAGACCAAAAGGTAGGGCTCGAAATTGGAAGCGTCGCCCCAGGACCTTGAAACGCAGAAATCTCTGGTGACTCAACCGGATAGGAATATGCAGATACGCCTCCGTGAGGTCCAGAGACGCTAGAACTCCCCTTTCCAAACCGCCATCACCATCCTCAGAGTATCCATCTAAAAACAAGGAACTCTAAGACAATGGTTGAACTTCTGCAGATCGAGGATGGGCCAAAACGTGCCCTCCTTTTTTGGGACCACAAAGTAAATAGAGTACCATCCCCAGCCTTGTTGAGTCACCGGAACTGTAACAATCGCTCTGAGGTCAAGAAGTCGTAGTGTCACCCTGACTGCTTCGCGCTTGCAGTGTGAGGCCACTCGGGACTTCACAAATACCTCTCAGACTGGACGCAAGAACTCCAGTGCGTAGCTGTCTGATAACCTCTAAGACCCATCGGTCTGAGGTAATCCTTGCCCATTCCGTGTAAAAGTTGGATAATCTGCCTCAGACAGCTTTGATGACGGAATGAGTCCTTGTGGCTTCATTGGGAAGTTTTGCTGTTGCCAGCCCCAAGGTGTCCCAGAGTCTCTGCCGGGACAATACCTCCCCAAAAGGACTGCTGTCTCCCTGAGGCTGGTTTAGCAGCCGTTGGTGTGGAATATCTGCTAGTCTGGTAATGTCTGTTGTCTCAAAAACGAGCTCGAGGAGGAAAGGTCTTCTTAGAGGATCCTCCTATCTTCAAGCAACCTATTGCCCTTGGATTCCACAAGTAGCTTCACCAGCTGATCCAGATCTTCCCTGAAGAGGAGCTTGCCTTTAAAGGGCAGATTGCAAAGCTGAGACTTCGAGGACAAATCCGCCGCCCAATTCCTCAGCCAGAGGAGTCGTCGAGCTAACACCAAGGACCCCATACCTTCTCGCTGATGTCCGCACCAGGTCATACAGTGCATCCGCCACATAAGCGACCCCCCGCCTCTAAAAGGGCAGAGTGCAATGCTCCGCTGGCCACTGTACCGGAACCGGAACTGGCAGCTGTCTCCTGAACCCAACACAGACTGTTCTCTGCATCAGGCTAGCACAGATCGCCACTCGAAGGCTCAGAGCAGATACTTCAAAGGCCCGGTTTAACTGGATCTCCAGCTTCCGGTCCTGCATGTCCTTGAGGGGGGCCACTCCTGCGACTGGGATAGTGGTCTTCTTAGTGACCGCAGAAACCACAGCGTCCACCTTAGCAGGTCCAAGACCTCCGTCGATAGGGGATATAGCTTCGCCATCGCTCTGCCCACCTTCAGCCCTGCATCAGGAGCTTCCCACTCCCGTGTCACCAGTTTACAGACTTTCTTCGGCAGAGGAAAGGAAGTTAAAGGACCCCTAATGCCATTCAGTACGGGATTAATGCCCTCATTGTCAGATTCTTCCTGTGAGACCTTAAGGCCCAGAACTTCAAGAACCTGGGGGATAAGCGGCCGTAGCTCATCTCTTTTAAATAGCCGCACCACGCTGGAATCGTCTCCCTCCACCGGAGGGACATCTGGGTCAACTGCATCATCTGTATCCGTCTGATCCTGATCCGCCCCCGCAGGAGGAGCCAGTTCTGACCCAGGCGGCGGATCTCGTGGTCCTCGGGGGGGCCTCCTTCCTCAGAGGTGGCTGATCTATGGGACTCTTGACTAGTAGCCGTAGCCCGACCACGTTTCCCAGCCGGTTCCTCACCACCTCCCAGGGCACATGACCTCTTGACCGCCACGCATTTCCGTTGCAGGAAGGCCTCATGCATCAGAAGGACAAATTCCAGGGAAATCCCCTCTGAATCCCCCTCTCCCCGTGGGGACTTGTCTGGAGTCACCGCCATTTCCCTCCATGGGATGTTCCCCCACCGGTGCTAAAACTGGAGGAGAATACTCCAATGGTGGGTCTAGGCCCGAAATGCCCGATTCAACCCCAGGGGAGTGGGCCACTAGCCCAGATGAGCCCTCCATCCCAGAGGCACAAGTAGGGCATAAAATATCCACGTCCAGGGCCTGGCCGCATGTGCCACACACGCGGCAGGACGGCGTCTGAGTACAGTCCCATGCCAGAAACATGCCGCCTCGCGGTACTATGGGGGGGGGGGTGAAGGCCCGATCCCAATCGCTGTCTCAGCCACGACACGGGAAAAATTCCAGGCCGCCCGAGTCGAAGAAATTATGCCCTGAAAAAAATGGAGCACCGCTGACAGGCAACTGAAATGCGGCGCGATCCCGGCCGACACGCCTGAGCCCCGCTGCGGCAAATGGAAAAAAGCAACTACTATGAACTCACCCCCCATCCTCTGAAGCAACCCGGAGCCCTGGGAGCCGAGGAACCAAAACGCTGACAGCCTCCCCACACAGTCTCAGAGGACCCAGTCTCCCTGCACAGACTCCTTACCTTGACACAGAAAGCAGTCGGCAGATGCAGCAGCTTACTTTTTAAACTTTACTGATCGAAAAACCAATAGAAGCAGCTCTTGCAGGGGTCGAGGAGCAGCTGCAGCAGCCTTGGTGGGGAATAGCCAGGAGCCCCTGGCCGACACCCACCGAACTGTGGCGGGTGAAACCCTGCCAGGGATATCTAATCACCCAGACGCCCGGCTTCCACTGAGGGATGGCCCATGAAGGTACCTAACACCTCAGGAAGCGACCGTGACAAAGAAAAAAATTCTAACTGAAAAAAACAGAACTAAAGAGTGCAGGAGTGTATCTCTACTATCTGCTGAAATCAGAGAAATACTGAGGGACTGCAGGTGGCACTCTAGTACATATGGCAGTGCCCAAAAAGAAAATTATTATTTACCTGCTAATTTTCGTTCCTGTAGTACCATGGATCAGTCCAGACAGTGGGTTATGTCCCCAATCCAGCAGATGGAGTCAGCACAAGCTTTGAGGGGGCATATCCATATATACTACTACCCCCTCTGCAGGAGTTCAGTATCGAGTATATCAAAGCCCGAGTAGAAACCCCCGAAGGATCAAGTTTGTGGAAACAGATAATGAAAACAATTGTAACTGCAACAAGTAACTGCAAACATCCTACCAACTTGTAGGTAGCTGTGAAAAACAGCGAAAAGAAACAACTGTGAAGACACAGAACACTGCGAGCAAGAAGCAGCGCAGAGCTGAGCAGGATCAAGAACCCAAACGCGGTGGGCGTCTGGACTGATCCATGGTACTACAGGAACGAAAATTAGCAGGTAAATAATAATTTTCTTTTCCCTGTACGTACCTGGATCAGTCCAGACAGTGGGATGTACCCAAGCTTCCCTAAATCGGGTGGGGTCCTGCGAGGCCTGCTCGGAGAACCTGCTCGCCAAAGTGTCCAGAGACCGAAGAGGCGAGGTGCAGACGATAGTGCCTCGAGAACGTGTGTAACGATTTCCAGGTGGCTGCCCTGCAAATTTCCTGCGAGGATACCGAGCGAACCTCCGCCCAGGAAGCCGCCTGAGAACGTGTAGAATGCGCTACGATTCCGGGTGGGGGAATCCGACCTGCCCCAATGTAGGAAGCAGCAATGCCGGCCTTCAGCCATCTGGCAATGGTAGTCTTCGAGGCCTGAGACCCCTTCTTAGGACCGGCCCAGAGTACGAAGAGATGGTCAGAGGTCCGGAACTCATTTGTAGCCTCCAGATAGAGGCGCAGAGTGCGCTTGACATTCAAGAGACGGAGAGACTTCGGCTCTGAGGAAGAGAAGGACGGCAACTCCACCGTCTGGTTCACATGGAATGCAGAAACCACCTTCGGAAGGAAGGAGGGAACGGTGCGAAGCGAAACTCCAGAGTCGGAGAAACGGAGATAGGGCTCTCTACACAACAGAGCCTGCATCTCCGAGATGCGTCGAGCGGAACAGATGGTCACAAGAAATACAGTCTTGAGAGTGAGATCTTTTATCGTTGCGCTGCGCAGCGGCTCGAACGGTGGTCCCGACAGGGAGCAAAGCACAAGGTTAAGACTCCAGGAGGGACAAGGGTCCCGTAACGGAGGACGCATATGCTTGACACCCTTGAGAAAACGAGCAATGTCAGGATGCTGTAGAAGAGAGCCCCCATCGCTCAACAGCGAACCAAGGGCGGCCACCTGAACCCGTAGTGAATTATAGGTGAGCCCTTTTTCCACCCCCGCCTGTAGAAACTGAAGGATCTGAGGTACAGAAGCCTTAGCGGGTCTCGTGGCCTGGGTGGTACACCACAGCTCGAACACCTTCCAGACTCGAACATAGGCCGATGTCTTTCGTGCCCGCAATAGCGTGGATACTACCGCCTCCAGGTAGCCCCGACGCCGGAGGCGGCGCCTCTCAAAAGCCAGGCTGCAAGACAGAAGAATTCTGCCTGCTCGAAAAATACCGGGCCCTGATGTAGGAGCTGGGGGAGGTGCCCCAGCCTGATTGGCCTGTCGATCACCAGCTGTAGCAGGTCCGCAAACCAGGGTCGCCTGGGCCATTCTGGGGTGACGAAAACCACGGTCCCCTGATGGCTTTCTATTCTGCGGAGCATCCTGCCCACCAGGGGCCATGGTGGAAAAGAAAGATATGGCGGCCACGGGAGGACCAGGGCATCCACTCCCTCCGCGCTCTCTCCGGCGACTGAAGAAGTGTGGAGCCTTGGCGTTGAGAGCGGACGCCATCAGATCCAAGTGGGGGGCCCCCCACCGATGGACGAGAAGTTGCATTGCTTTGTCGGAGAGAGACCACTCTCCGGGTCCAGCAGTTGACGACTGAGGAAGTCCGCCTGGACGTTGTCCACACCGGCGACGTGCGAGACCGCTAGCCGGACGAGATGACGCTCCGCCCATTGCATCAGCAGCGCCGCCTCGAGCGCGACCTGCGGGCTGCGCGTGCCTCCTTGTCGGTTGATGTAGACCACGGTGGTAGCGTTGTCCGATAGGATTCTGACTTCTCGGTTCCGAAGAAGCGGGAGGAAATGTCGCAGAGCTAGCCGGACCGCTCTGGTTTCCAGACGGTTGATTGACCACTTCGCCTCCACCGTGGACCACGTCCCCTGCGTGGCGCTTCGATCGCAGACTGCACCCCAGCCTGCTAGACTGGCATAGGTGGTCACCACCACCCAATTTGGCAGATCGAGGGACATGCCACGGGCCAGGTTCGGCGGATCCAACCACCAGCCCAGACTGTCCCTGGCATTCTGTGGGAGCGGGAGAATCATCTGATAGTCCTGCAATACTGGTTTCCAACGGGAGAAGAGCGCCCACTGTAAGGTCCTGAGGTGCGCGAAAGCCCAAGGTACAAGGTCGATGGTGGACCCCATCACTCCCAGGAGTTGCAGGTAGTCCCAGGAGGTGGGCTCTGGTAACGCAGAGAACCGTCGTGTGTGATCCCGCAAGGATTGAGCTTTGTCCTGGCGCAGAAAAACTTTGCCCAGTAGGGTGTCGAAAGTTGCCCCCAAAAAAAAAACCCAAGCGTTGCGAGGGCATGAGGGAGCTCTTGGAGAAGTTCACTACCCATCCCAGGGAATGTAGAAACCATACTACTCGAGTCACCGCTGAGCGTCCATGATCGAATGACTTCGCCCGGAGGAGCCAATCGTCCAGATAAGGATGAACCAGGATGCCCTCCTTCCGGAGAGCTGCCGCCACAACTACCATGATCTTGGTGAAGGTGTGCAGCGCCGGCGCCAATCCAAACGCGAGAGCCGTGAACTGAAAATGCTGGTCCAGAATTTTGAAACGAAGGAAACTGTGGTGGTCCGGGCGGATGGGAATGTGCAGGTAGGCCTCCGTTAAGTCCAGGGAGGCGAGGAACTCCCCCCGATGCACCGCCGCAATCACTGACCGGAGCGTTTCCATGCGGAACCGAACGACTCGAAGGGATTTGTTGACTTCCTTGAGGACTAGGATAGGCCGGAAGGAACCGTCCTTCTTTGGTACGACGAAATAGATGGAATAGTGGCCCGAGCCCACCTCTCCAAAGGGCACGGGCGCAGTAGCGCCTATCTCCCGGAGTCTGTCCAGAGTCAGCTGCACCGCTCCTCTCTTGAGGTCCGAGCCACAGGGGGAAAAGATGAACCTTCCCTGCGGGGGGCGGACAAATTCCAATGCGTAGCCGTGTTTTATGGTATCCAGGACCCACTGGTCCGAGGTGATCCGTGCCCACTCCGCTTACAAATACGTTAGTCGGTCCCCAATCCTGGGGACAGGGGAGTGGGCGAGACTGGCATCATTGTGAAGACTTGGTATAGGGGTTCCCGGTTCCGGGAGTAGTGCGTGCGGGCCGATGCCCGCGGAAGGCGCGCAACCAGGGCTGAGACCTGGGGGCGGATGGCCGGGAGCCCGTCTGTCTGTAGCCCCTGTAGCGCCGTTGCGCTCTGGCTCTGGTCCGAGAAGAAGAAAACGCTCTGGATGGTCGAAACCTATCCTCCGGCAGCCGATGAACAGCGTTCTCCCCCAGGGACTTGATGATCTGGTCCAAATCCTCCCCGAAGAGGAACTTGCCCCTGAAGGGAAGAGAGCCCAGACTGGACTTAGAGGACGTATCAGACGCCCAATTGCGTAGCCACAGTAGTCGTCGTGCTGCCACTACCGAAACCATGGATCTTGTGAGGACCCGAAAAAGGTCGTACGAGGCGTCCGCCCCATACGCCACTGCAGCTTCTAGCCGATCTGCCTGGGCAGCCTCATCGGACGGCAGGTTCTGAGACGTGAGGAGTTGTTGCACCCAAAGGAGACTAGCCCGCTGGGCAAGCGAACTGCACATCACCGCCCGCATACCCAGAGCGGAGACCTCGAAAACCCGCTTAAGGAAAACTTCCAACTTACGATCCTGTGTGTCCCGCAACGCCGCACCTCCCGTCACTGGGATAGTCGTCCTCTTCGTGACCGCCGACACTGCGGAGTCCACCTTTGGGACCTTGATGAGGTCCAGAAAATCTTCGGGGAGCGGGTACAGCTTTTCCATAGCCCAGCTGCTCTTCAGGGAGGCCTCCGGGGTGTCCCATTCCCTGGTGAGAAGTTGTAAAAACGAGTCATGAATGGGAAAAGCCCGAGCCCTCAGCCGGAGTGCCGCCAGGACAGGATCTCCCTTCCTTGAAGAAGTGATGACAGCGGGAGCTACTGGGGCAGGCGGGTCTGGTGGCGGATCCAAATCTAATTCTTGGATGATCTGCGGGATGAGGTCGTCCAGCTCTTCCCTCTGGAAGAGGCGTAGGGTACGCGGATCATCCCCCTCCTGTGTGCCGTCCCCTTGTCCCCCGTCCGGGAGGTCAAGTCCATGTCCCGCTGGGTCTGGCACCGCCCCCACTGCCGCGGGCGTGGATCGGACCCGGGTAGGAAGGCGGGAGGCCCCCACTCCCGGAGGGTCGGGGGGGGCCGGCGTCGAGGGCGACATCCGAGGGATCTTAGGAGGGGGGGGGGGTGTCCCACAGGTGCTTCCAGCCCCTGCAGATAAGCGGTATGCATGAGCAGGATAAACTCCGGAGAGAACCCCGGCCTGCTCGGGTGCGCTTCGGGGGCGGCGTGGTTCCTGCTCCCTGGCTCTGGGTGCTTGGTTCCTGCACCAAAATCGGGGGAACACCCCCGCTGGTAGAGTCCTCCAGGGATCCGTTCCCCCTCGTGGCCTGCGCCTCAGGGCGCTCAGAATGTAAAATGGCCGCCGTTCCCACCAAAAATGGCGGAGTGGCCGGCCCGCACCGCCCGGGCAAAAAGAGAAATCAGTCAGGGACTGTGAGGTACCTTCCCCCCCGGGAAGGCATCGTGCACAGATGCCCTCCCGGGAAATCCGGGACCCCGGGTCTCCGCAGGCCGCACAGCGGGACGGCCGCGGCATCGGGATCGCTGCAGGAGAAAAGAAAAAGCCACAGGGGGGGCCACGCGCACAAAGGCGCCGCTGCGGGGGGGGCCCTGTCGGCCCGCACTGCCCGCTGTCTGAAAATAGAGGAGGGTGCCGCGGGGGGGCCTTCCCGGCCACACGACCCGCCCCAGACATCTTTCCCTAAATGGCTCAGCAGCCCATGAGGAGCTGTAAAATGGCCGCGGGTGAGGGAGTAAAGAGCGAAGAGGCCGGCTCCACCGGCTTTCGCGGGCACCGGGGGCTGAGCTGTAAAGGAAAAAACTACAAAGGAAAAACAAACTTACCCCTGGCTGCAACGAGAAATAAACAGCAAGGCCGCAGAGAAGAGACAAGGAAGATAAGCCACTCCCCAGAAGTTGAAAGAACTCTGCCTTTTTTTTTTTTTTTTTAAACTTAATACAAACTTGATACAAACTTGATCCACAGAAAAAGACAACAACAAGCCATAATCAAGCAAGAAAGTGAAGGAAAAGGAGGGGAAGCCTGATTCCCCTACTCGCATCTGCTGGAGTCAGAAGATACTGAACTCCTGCAGAGGGGGTAGTAGTATATATGGATACGCCCCCTCAAAGCTTGTGCTGACTCCATCTGCTGGATTGGGGACATAACCCACTGTCTGGACTGATCCAGGTACGTACAGGGAACGCCCGATTCAACCCCAGGGGAGTGGGCCACTAGCCCAGATGAGCCCTCCATCCCAGAGGCACAAGTAGGGCATAAAATATCCACGTCCAGGGCCTGGCCGCATGTGCCACACGCGCGGCAGGACGGCGTCTGAGTACAGTCCCATGCCAGAAACATGCCGCCTCGCGGTACTATGGGGGGGGGGGGTGAAGGCCCGATCCCAATCGCTGTCTCAGCCACGACATGGGAAAAATTCCAGGCCGCCCGAGTCGAAGAAATTATGCCCTGAAAAAAATGGAGCACCGCTGACAGGCAACTGAAATGCGGTGCGATCCCGGCCGACACGCCTGAGCCCCGCTGCGGCAAATGGAAAAAAGCAACTACTATGAACTCACCCCCCATCCTCTGAAGCAACCCGGAGCCCTGGGAGCCGAGGAACCAAAACGCTGACAGCCTCCCCACACAGTCTCAGAGGACCCAGTCTCCCTGCACAGACTCCTTACCTTGACACAGAAAGCAGTCGGCAGATGCAGCAGCTTACTTTTTAAACTTTACTGATCGAAAAACCAATAGAAGCAGCTCTTGCAGGGGTCGAGGAGCAGCTGCAGCAGCCTTGGTGGGGAATAGCCAGGAGCCCCTGGCCGACACCCACCGAACTGTGGCGGGTGAAACCCTGCCAGGGATATCTAATCACCCAGACGCCCGGCTTCCACTGAGGGATGGCCCATGAAGGTACCTAACACCTCAGGAAGCGACCGTGACAAAGAAAAAAATTCTAACTGAAAAAAACAGAACTAAAGAGTGCAGGAGTGTATCTCTACTATCTGCTGAAATCAGAGAAATACTGAGGGACTGCAGGTGGCACTCTAGTACATATGGCAGTGCCCAAGGTTTTGGTTCTCTGACTCCATCTGCTGGTAGGGATACACAACCCACTTCTCTGGACTGATCCTGGTATGTATAGGAAAACAAAATTATTCAGAGTAGTTAAATCACAAGCGGATTGTGAAACTGCAGGAGGACCTTGCAAGATTGGAAGATTGGGCATCCAAATGGCAGATGAAATTTAATGTGGACAAGTGCAAGGTGTTGCATATAGGGAAAAATAACCCTTTCTGTAGTTACACAATGTTAGGTTCCATATTAGGAGCTACCATACAGGAAAAAGATCTAGGTGTCATAGTGGATAACACATTGAAATAGTTGGCTCAGTGTGCTGTGTCAGTCTATTTCCAGAGACACCTGTTGGCTTCTGGTTCCTCCCTGGTGGTTGATGTAGGCCACTGTTGTGGCGTTGTCTGACATAACTGACTGACTTGTCTGAGTTTGTGACCGAACCGTAGGCAGGCTAGTCTGACTGCCCGGGCCTCTAGGCGATTGATGTTCCATCCAGACTCTTCTTTGCTTCACTGCACCCGAGCGGTCAGCTCCTGGCAGTGTGCTCCCCATCCTCGTAGGCTGGCGTCCGTGGTGAGCAGGATCCAGGATGGTGAGGATAGTCTCGCTCCCTGGCTCAGATGGTCTTTCTTGTAGCCACCATCGTAGTTGGGTCCGGACACTGAAGGCATGTGGTGTAGTTCTGGGACAGTGGATTCCATCGAGATGGTAGTAAGCGCTGTAGGGGTCTCATATGAGCTCTTGCCCATGGCACTACTTCCAATGTGGATGCCATGAGGCAGAGGACCTGTAGGTAGTCCCATGCTGTGGGGTGAAGCTCGCTCAACAGGGTTCGCAACTGGGTCATCAATTTCTCTCTCCTTGTCAGTGTCAGGGTGACCTTGTCTTGTTTCGAATCGGACTCCCAAGTATTCTAAAGATTGGGAGGGCTGAAGACAACTCTTGTTTGTGTTGACCACCCACGGCTCTCCAGTAGAGTTTTGATTCTGTTGGTCGCCTGATGGTGCTCCTCTGGGGATTTCGCCCTGATCAGCCAATCGTCTAGATAAGGGTGTACGCGGATTCCTTCCTTCCTCAGTGTTGCTGCCACCACCACTATGATCTTGGTGAACGTCTGGGGTGCTGTGCTAACCCGAATGGTAGTGTCCGGAACTGGTAGTGACGGTCCAGGATCAGGAAGCATAGAAAACGCTGATGCTCTTGATGGATCGGAATGTGTAGGTAGGCTTTCGATAGATCCAGGGATGTAAGGAACTCTCCTGGTTGTATCGCCCTTATCACCGAGCGTAGGGTTTCCATGCGGAAGCGAGGAATCTTCAGGTGACTGTTGACCGACTTGAGGTCCAGGATGGGCCTGAACATTCCTTCTTTCTTGGGAAAGATAAGATAGATGGAATAATGTCCAGTATTTACTTGTTGTGGAGGCACCAATGTTATAGCCTCTAAGGCTAGTAATCTGGTCAGTATAGCTTCCACTGCCATCCTCTTGGAAGGGTCGTGGCAGGTGGATTCCACAAACTTGTCCGGTGGGAGGTGGTGGAAATCCAGGTAATATCCCTCTCGAATGATGACTAGGACCACTTGACCGAAGTTCTCGACCCATCTTTGGTAAAATAGGGCAAGCCTGCCCCCTAATGGCTTCCTCCTTTGGACGGGTCGGCTGATTTTCATTGTGGCTGGGGTCTGGGCCAAGCTGGCTCCCCTTTTGTTGGACTTGTTCTGAAAGGACTGGCTCTGGCCCGCAGGGCAGGCCGCTTGATATGTGCTTCTATATGGGTTGAAGCGCTGTGATCCTCTGCCCCTGGAAGTTCGGGGGAAGAGTCGCTGGTTTCTCTTATTCCTGTCCTCCGGTAGCCGTGGCAGTGGGGACTCGCCCCATTTGTTGGCTAGTTTCTCTAGTTCGCTTCCGAACAGGAGGGTTCCCTTGAAGGGCATCCTTGTGAGTCTCATTTTGGAAGATGTGTCGGCCGACCAGTTTCGGAGCCAGAGTTGTCTTCTGGCTGCCACAACTGATGACGCTCCTCTAGCTGCAGTGCGCACCAGATCAGAAGCGGCATCCGCGAGGAATGATACTGCTGGTTCCAGGGCTTCCCCAGGAGTGTTGTTCCTGGTCTGTGATAAGCAGGCGCGTGTCACCACGGCACAGCAGGCCGCAATCTGTAGACATAACGGAGACATCAAAGGACTGTGAGGATAGATTCCAGATGTCTGTCTTGAGCATCCTTGAGTGCTGCTCCTCCCTCCACTGGGATAGTAGTGCGCTTCGAGACCACACAGACCATGGCATCCACTTTCGGACATGCCAGGAGATCTTTAGCGGCTGGGTCCAGAGGGTACATGGCTGCCAGAGCACACCCCCGTTTGTAGTTTCCGAGGCATCCCATTCCAGGTCAATTAGTTGCTGGGCGGCTTGTAATAGTGGGAAATGACGGGAGGTCTGAGAGTCCCTCTAGTAGGGGGTTCGTCTTAGGTTCCCCTGAGGCACTTGTGCCCAGGATAGCAAGCTCTTTTAAGCTGTGTGTGTGACCAGGTCTGGAAGCTCGTCCTTGGTGAAGAAGTGCCTCATGGTTCAGTGGGGCTCTGTCCCTGGAGGGAGTTCCTCCCCTTCATCCGAGTTTTCTGTGTCCCCGAAGGTGGGGCTTCTGGGCGGTGGGATCACATCCCTGGGCGTAGAGGGTCCCGGGATGTTGAGGTCCTCTGGTGGAGCTTGTGGCCGTATTATAGGAGGCCCCGGTTGCATGTGGACGAAGATATGCAGACCTTTGAAGAATTCCACCCAGGAGATAGATGCTGGGTCTAGACTAAGAGGCACCGTGTCCCTGGGGAGCTCCGATTGAGGGAGGGTCCCGCTGGGAGATGCTAGGTCCGGCGTACTGTTCGAGAGGCTGGAACCTGGTACCGGCTGGGGAGGACCATGAGTTGGATCCTCTAGGGCCTCTTCGCACTGTAAACACAGGGCCGTGACCTCCTCATGCTGTGTAGCTCTAATATGGCATGCTGGGCAAAGGCCCTGAGCCTTGAGTTTCTTTTCCGGTAGTGCCATGGCTTGTGCGCGTAAAATACAGTTGTGCGCTCCGGTGTGTCAAAGTTGTGTGTGTAGGTTTAGTGCGCGCACAGAGAGATGTGCGCACTCATGTGTGCACAGATCGAGTTGTGCACCCAGCACAGTAAGCGCGTGGCTACGTGCGTCATTTGTGCGCACGGATCAGGGCAGCGAACAGATCAAAATGGCGATGGAGACCACGCGGACAATATGGTGACCACCTTGGAGGGTCTCCACGTGGAAGGACCCTCAGATCTAACTGGGGTCTAACCCTGCTAGGGCAGATCAACCCAGTGGCCCTGGTCCCGGCTGGTGACCTGTGTGACTCCTCAAGCTTCGGGGACCGGAGACTTTTAATTAGATTTCTACCTTACCTTGTCTTGATGCTTCCCGGTCTCGTTCCGGTCGGTTTCTGGCTGTGGGGTGAGGGAAAATACCTTCACCGCCGCGCTTGAAGTTACACCCGCTGCCTCTGAGCCTCACCCAATGTAGGAGGCTAGGTCCCCGCCAAGGGTCGGCCGCCGGACCGAGGCTTACCTCCGAGGGATCGCGGAAATCACCTCGGGAATTCTCAACTGGGGGAGGGACCCAATGGGTGTCACCGCAGGAGAGTGGGTCTCGTCTGTAGAGGTAAGATTTCTTCTTATTCTTTTGGTTTTCTTTGGTGAAATTACTCTAACGCTGTGCATAGAGTCCCTAACTGCTATGGAGACGGAAAATACTGAAGAGCTGCACTTCCTGCAGGGGTTTATGTACTAGGGGCTGATGTCAGATTGAAATCTGATCCGTCTCCAACTGCTATCAGGAGTACACTATACCCACTGGTCCTGAGTCCATCTGCTAAACGCTAGGAAATAGATTAAAATCTGGGGAAAAATGCGAAGGACTACACATACGCCCTCCCAAGGTATCAGGGGTCCCCCCTCCCCAGGTCTCCTCTGGGCTCGAATCGGCCGCAATAGCGCTGGCGGGAGACCCCCTCCCCCTGCCGCTCTCACTTCCGCAGCACGAAAGTTTAAGAGGCTGCCGTTCCCGCAGTCAAAGGGAACAGATCATCAGTGCCTTGCAAAGCAGCCAGCAAGCTACCAGGGCCGCGCTGCTTGGAGGATGCCGCCATAGGACCCCATGATGAGCCCTCCCCCCACCAGAGAGGCAACGTGAACATCAGCCATGTTGAGAAAGCCACGCACAGTGCTCCCCAAACAGAGCAGCAGCTGACATGTGGCATAACCAGCACAACCGAGAGCACGCTATAAATGCAGACGCTACCAAAAAGAGGATCAGGAGACGTGGGACCGAAGCGGCTTGGAAATCACACCTTGGTTTGTTCCCAGCAATGGGCGAGAGCCAGAAAGCACCAGCGACCGCTTCAGTGCTTTGCCTGTCCCCCCCCCTTTATTTATTTTTTTAAAGCTTTACAAACAAGAAAGAAAGAAGAGACTTTCCTGAAGAAAGTGGCAAAGGTTTCCCACGATCCTCACTGAAGGGGAGGGAGCCAAACCAGCAGCTGTCACCCCCGGCGTCACAGAGAGCAACATTGGTGTTCCCAACTGCTACCAAGAGGGATGGTCCCGCCAGGACCAGACAACCTCCCGGGAGGAAAACAACTTTCTTTCCTCTCGTTTTTTGGTTTGTTTTTTTTGCTCAACAGAACCCAGGTTTTGCACCACCTTTCATCTGCTGGAGACAGAAATACTGAGGAGAGGCAGGTGGCACACTGGGGTTAAGAGGCGGTGCCTGCAAAACTCTCTATCTGCTGGAAGGGAGGCAAAACCCAGGAGTCTGGACTGATCCGGGTACGTACAGGGAATTAGAATCTACAGCTGCTGTAAAGCGGACTTCAAAAATGTACAAATATAAAGTCTATAAACCTGCCGCCATGCTGACCCAAGAACACAGCTGTTGTGATAGTGACCTAAACTATTAATGCCAGCATAGAATGTGATCGTCAACCAAGAACATGAACGCTGATTTTGTAAACCGTTACGATCTTATTCTGGAACAATGGTATATAAAGCACCTAAATAAATAAATCAAGCAGCTCACGACTATCATGCAGGGTCTCCTTCATGCAAACACAGAAAGCGGCAGCAGCATTCGCAACCTGTGCCCCAGTACTTACATCAGAGGCATTGGAAATGATTTCTCGCATGAAGATTTCCTTATTGGAGTAGAAGGTGTTGATGATCAGGGACATCAGCTGGGCAATCTCTGCCTGGAAGGCAAAGGTCTCCACTTCTTCTTCCCCATGCTGCACTTCTTCAGGCATCTGGGGAGAAGAAAAACAAAGCTGCAGGCAAGCCAGCACCTCCACTGCCACAAATCCTTTTCTCCTTCCACCAGCTGCTGAGCTTTCAGGAAAAGCTTTTACCATTCCACAGGATGGTGCATGAAGGGAACTCACTTCTCTGCTGCACAAGGTCTGCGCTAGTCCAAAATACACCACATCCCAAATACTGCTAAAGCAGCACAGAGGGAATGATGCCAGTAGGGATGCTGTGGACTAATTAGATCAAGTACTAGCTAATGACCTGCAGCTAGAATGGAAGTCTTTATCTACCATCATATTTCCAGTTTGAAACTGAAAACAAAAATACATTCAAGTCTCACCCGTCCCTGAACAATATTAACCCACAGTATCTGAGTGCCTGGGCCTTTCAGTGAAACGCATAAGCTCTTGGGAGAAGGGACACTGTTACCCCGGGACTGACCATACACAGTGCGACAGAATAAAGAGCAAGGAGAACTGAGTGGCAGTGAAGATTAGGGAAGAGGATCGAGCACACAGGCCTCGTGTCCCAAATGTCAGACCTGGCAACAGCCAGTGTAGCTTAGCAACTGCTCAGATACACAATCTCTCAGGAGTTGGAGAGTGGACTGGTCATGGAGACTCATTAGGGGGTGAGGGGCGATAGAGAGTGGTCACTATAGAGGTGCACACAGAGGGGGGAGATGGGAAGGGGGGGAAGACTAATCACTCTGGAGACCTGATACGAGGGAATGGGGAGGGAGCACAGGAAGCAGTCATTCACTATGGAGACATGAGGTGAGTGGGCGGGAACTGGTTGCTAAAGAGAGAACCAGAGATGGCTGGTCACCGGTCACCATAGAGTACAGGAGATGGCCAGCCA